>NC_142737.1:6437500-6737500 GCF_051943395.1 Hippocampus bargibanti
GCGTGCATAGAAATAGTATCGATATAACCGGGACTATCGATATATCCGATATCGATATAACGAGACTTTACTGTATATATATATATATATTTGTGTTGAGAGTAAATGACACAAATGACATCGTTCAGCAAAACTGTCTGTCACCTCCTCTCAACCTGTCATGATTATTAATTTAAGAACACCGGTGTTTACTCGTATTTATACTGGAATTTCATGGATAGCAGGGGTTAGACAAATATACACACAAGAAAATCATGAAATAAATTAAACAGTCATCTGGGTTCCTGCCAGATGGCCTCAGTTCCACACATCATATCATATTTGCTGCTATTTTCTATCCACACATGAGCAAACAACATGCAGGAGAGGAGGCGGCAGAGGAGCAAACAGCATGAGGATGCCATGTTGAAACTGTGGTGACCGGTGGCTCCTGTCTGTCCGCCGCTTCACAGCCTTTCCTTTGCACCGGCGGCTCAATGCAAGTATTCACGTACTGGAATCCAGCGGCCAAAGCGTCCGACACCTAACAGGCACAGTGCGTTCCAGTTGTACCCGGAAGTCAAACTTTCCAAGTCCCAAATATAGTGATACCTTGGCTTATGAACTTAATTGGTTCCCAGACAGAGTGTGTAAGGCGAAAAGTGTGTATCCCAAAAATTCATTTCCCTTCGGAAACCATTAAAATGAGAATAATCAGTTCCCAGGTCTCCATAAAACATAATTTTCTACTTTCTAATTTTGTAAGCTTTAACACTACACAAAATATACCTTATTTTATGTATAATAATTGTGCTATGGTATTATAATTAAAGACATAAATTGTACTGTACTGTATAATAAAGTTGTTTTATTTACCTTTGTGATGGTCGTTGATGACTTGATGGAATGGATAGCTTTTTGCATAGTGTCTTGCAACAAGTTGTGATCTTGCAACAGCAACAGATGCAAGCAGACACACTAGAAACATCATTAATAGCTAGTTCCCTTGCTTGTCTTTTCGTTTCAAATGTAACTGATGGCTAGTGCGGGTTATTTGTGGAGCCTGCTTGATGGGAATTTTAACCTTGCAGTCTACACTCTGCCTTTGAACTATCAAAGTTGAAACGAGTCAAAATTTCACTGTTTTCTAAACATTTTGTCACTCTCTGTCATCTGCCTGTCTCTTTAATGTTTAAACCACCTCCCCTCACTGCTGCGTTCTTGACCAATCACGTGGCTTTAACCAAAATCTGGGGGCGGGGAATAGAGGACAAAAAAATGTCGGCAGCCATTTTATTTTTTGGAGAATGGCTTCACTCTCTCACTGTCTGTAAACCCCCCCCCCCATCCCCCGCCCCTCACTGCTGCGTTCTTGACCAATCACATGGCTTTAACCGACGACTGGGGGCGTGGAAAAAAAAAACAGCGGCCACCATTTTCTTGTTAGGAGATCGGGCCCGTTCGCGAACGACACATCCCTCATTGTGGCAGCTCCGTGTTTATCCCGAAAAATAATTTGGATGCCAAGGTAAAATGTTCATAAATTTAACGTTCGTAAACCGAGGGGTTTGTAAACCGAGGTATCACTGGACTGAATATCTACAATCCTAAATTTCCTCTCTTCCCCATGAGGCATTTTCACCATTGCCCATCCCAACTTTCTAGATTTTCTGTTTGTAGCTTTGTCATCTTGACAAGTCCACTAAACAAATAATAACTTCAAAATTCAGCAATTTGGTTGCGTTATTTTGCTTCTTCCCCAGTTTGGTCTTTAGCTGTCCTGAAAAGAGCAAAGCTTGGGCTGTTGAAGAGACATCACAGCACTCATCCGAGTGTTAAACGCAGCGGGTCAGTCATAAACATGCTATCTTTGTACTCATTTGGGTGAAAGCAGGCTTCAAATCAACTAGTATACTAACATTCAACTCATTTATTCCGGTGACTAAAATAAGCAAGTGAATGAAAGTAATTTTCTCATCATTTATTGCTAAAGTGTGTAATTATAATTCAATGTGCAGCGTCCCACCTGAGCAGACGTGAAAGCTTCGGGCAAGTGGATCAATTTGGCAGAAATAAAAACAACAACAACATGGCTCTACAGAGAGCATATGAGTGAGTACATTTTACTGCAGAGATTATTTCAAACAATGCTCTGTGCCCGCTGAAACCAGACGGAGCATCTCTGCTCACCTGGGCTCACATTCTTTTCACTTATTGTTTTCTTCTGAGTTTGACGGATTGCGGTCTTCTTCTCAAAGTAAATATTCCCTCTCTCCAATAATTCTTCAAACGTTTATACGAGTGCTGCTCTGGGGTTCTCTAGTTTCACATTTGAGGTCCTTTGACGTATATATAACTGCAATTTCAGCAAGCAATTGTAACTTTAAATGATTAATGGGGTATTTTTTTCCGCAAAAAAATTCTTGTGAATATTTTGGGAGGTCAACAGGCAGCATACAGTATTTCTTGATTGTCCTGAGTGCTTTGAGCATACCCATTGAGGCGCTTCAACTACCAGGATCAGTACTACGGCACTTGCATTCACGTGAGGGAAGTTTTCTGGCACAATCGCGGCATACAGTTAGCTAGCTTTAATAGTTTTATTTATTTAGCTTTATTAGTGTCGCAGTGGAGAAATTGACATTTCACAGCAGCAAAGTGATGGAAGGAAAAGGAAAGGAAAGGAAGAAGTCTGTGGACACAGCTAGCTAGCTATGCTGGACACAGCTAGCATAGCTAGCCAGCTGTTTCTACGTCATGAAAACCATTCCCGTCAGCCTTGGCTAATAGCTGCCCTTATATATGATTACAATTCCCGTATAAAAGTTGTAGTACTCTGTACATTATTGAAACTTATTTCACAAAAATGCTAACACAACCGGAAAGGCAGACAGTTTAGCGTGCATGCGCACGTTAGCTTTTATCAATACGCAGTGCTAAAAATATATATATATATATATATATATATATATATATATATATATATATTTGACGATTACTTTTACCGGTTTGCTACCAGCATTTGAGACGAACTACATTTGAGCCAAAATGGTCTTTGTAAGATAGGCTTTTTACCGTATAAAAGTTGTCGTACGCCGTACATTATTTGAAATGATAAAAAAAAAAAATTAAAATACAGGGAAATGTCTAAATTGACAGTTATATGAAAATTAATCTTTCCTTAAGATCACAAGTGTCAAAATCCCTATGCTAGCTAGCATTACTAGCTAGCTAGTAATATATATATATATATATATGAAGTTGGCACAGCTTCCTGGTGCTTGCTTTCTACCATCTTTGTGACTGCTTTATTTCCTGTATATGATAGGTGTCCATGTTAAGCACTTTTTTCCAGCTTCGGCTGTTGTTAAAGCGCTATATCAATCAATATGTATTGGATTGTATTGTAATATATGCACAGATATACTGACACATGCATTGTAGCTCCTCCCACATGGCATGACTCAGCCAATCAAATTTTTTTGTGATCGGCTTCTAAGTCACCAAAGTAGCACCCACTCAATGAAGAATCTGAGCTTCGGCCAAGCAGCTTCTGGCAAACCGACCTTATGCGAAATGAAATACTTCTCATCAGGCTTTCTACCTGCGTTATTGGCTATGACATAAGTAGCGATTAGCGTATTTGTTGTGGAACCCCACCATCATCTGGCTACAGCAAGCACTGGTCGACGGGCTTTCTCCATTTACGGTTCATAATTGCTGCTTAAAGTCTTAAATTATTTATTATTGTAAGATCTGACAGTGGTGCTTAGAAGCAAATTGGGATCATCTTCCATGACCACCAAGGATTTACAGATTGGAAGCAGAACTAAGTTTATTTCCCCCTGCTCTGCTTTTATCCCTGCAAAGGAAGCGTTTAAAAGGATCACCCGCGACTGATAACCACGTTTACTGTACTGACGAATAACGCCGCTGCTGCTCTTAAGATCCTGATTTTGTCTGTGGAATTTTTCTCTCTCTCCCTTCACCCCAGTCTAATTGTGCTGATACTCTCCCCGTGGGTTTTAATGTTTGACACGGCAAAACGCTCTTAAATCCTCCACACTGCCCCCCCCCCCTCGTCCCCCTCATGAGACCGAGTATCTTGAAAGGAAAAAGGATGTATGTCTAATTCATAAATTTATCACGTCGCAAAATGATGCATTAAATGAGAGGGGACACGCTCTGATTTGAAATGCTGACTTTAGAAAAGAAGTTGTGATTCATTTATTTATTTATTATGTATTATGATTTTTTTTCTTTATTTTAATGAGTTCAGATGGGCTCTCCTTCACCCCTGTGCCCCCGCTCGCCTCCCACGACCTCTTGCTTTCTCAGTTGTATCAATCCTTGAGATAGGAGGCCACATGGCTGCTTCTTTGTCTGTTTCTGTACGTGGTGCCTCACAAACCCCAAAACGCTGGCATCATTCAAGAGGTTAATTTTACTTCTCTGGGAGCGCGCACAAAATGTTGCTCATTGATGTGGTGTGCTTGTGGGTGTGAAGATAAGTCCGCGTGCAAAAGTGTGCAGGAAATTGGGGACGACTGAAAAAAGGACTGGTTTCACCAAATATGTCTCGAGTCTGACGGATAAACTACACTTTTGGACTTTCAATGTAAGCACTTTGTAGTTTACAACTGATTTTAACCCTTTGCAACCATTAAACCGTTTTCATATACTTTAACTCATAGGTGTCAAAGTCAAGGCCCGCGGGCCATATCCGGCCCGCCACATCATTTTTTTTCGGCCCGCGAAAGCAAATCAAACTTGTTAAATTCCATGATGATTGCTAAAATCTGAGCCAAAATGTCATATTTTTGGATGTCAATTACAATAAAAGTCATTATTCTTGACTTCAGATTTGAAAACGTGTTAGTCATTAATTTGCTGTGTGCTCTATATGTAATATTTGAAGGGATTTAAACATTCTAATAGGTTCCCCAAATTCAGAACGGCCCTCGAGAGGAAACCATAACTACAATGTGGCCCGCGGCAAAAAATGACTTTGACACCCCTGCTTTAACTCATTCGCTGCCATTCCCGAATTTATTTGGGAATTAAAAATATGACGTGGAGCGTCATTCCCGAATTTGTTCAGGTTGTGGTTTTTCTTGCGGGAGGGTTGCCGATAAAGCGGCGGTCAGACCTCTGACAATGATTTTTTTCCTTCCACGAGGGGGCAGCATTTACCTTTCATTAAGATGCTCCCATTTCGAGCTCAGATAACTCCAGACTCATATAATTCCTAATTTATATGGGTCAGGGGTTTTAAACAGCGATAACAGTTATAAATGCACGAAAAAAAAAATACATCTCACACCAAAAAGGGTTAGTTGTCCGGTTTTTTAAGCACAAGGCATCTGCATTTAATATTAACTAATTCGCTGTCATTCCTAAATTTAGTCGGGAATTGAAAATTGTGACGTGGAGCGCCATTCCCGAATATCTTTGGGGGGTGCCAATAAAGTGCTGGTCAGACCTCTGGCAATGTTTATTCCCTTCCACATGGGGGCTGCATTTCCCTTTTTTCCATGTTAGTACTTTGTTCCAGGTTCAGCTGTTGTTGAAGCACTCTATAAATTAGCGCTATATAAATTAATATGTATGTTTTTCATTATATTTTGGACAGCCACCCTCATTTCCAGCTCATATAACTCCAGACCCATATACCTTAGGAATTAACTCTCTTCTCTGATGAGAGAAGTGAGTCTAAGGTTTGTTATGCTGCATTTAATGTTTATGTAGTCCTAAAACTCAATGTTCTGTGGTTCCTGGAATTTGGGTGAAATTGACAAAAACCCTTGCATGTCTGGCAGTGAATAAGTTAATGAGCAGAATCCGCAGTGTCACTTTGTCAATGACACCAAATGTCGCCTGACTTTTTAAGGACAATCCTCACCAAAACAAATGTTGCCATACAAATCAACCTTCCTACTTTTTAATTAGTTTTCAAGAGCCAAAGATGGCAGAAAAAAAAACACAAAAAATGTAAATGATCCATAGCATTATTTGCATGCATTATCATAATGTATATTCTCGGCTTTTGTATCCATAGAATACATTTTCTCGAGAGTTTTATGTGCTCTCCAGAGACTGAAAACAGACGAGGCATTTTGAACAAAGTTCCAACATCAGTCTGTTCTGTCTAAAAGGGACCGTCGCCCTCCTTCTCGATAGGTCAACCTGCCGAAGAGCAATTTTAAACAGGCGGTGGGATGGGGGACTTTAGGGGGGCAGTTTAGAAGCATGAATGTAAATGCCTGCTCCACTTGAAGCATTCCCTGGAGATGTGTTCAAACAAGGGTGAGGACAAGACTGATGACAAGTCCATCCATAGGGAAAAAATAAAGAGCTGCTCCCTTCCCTGGGTTAGACAAATTATAAGCTTCTGGTGAAAGTGTGACGGACGGTTTCCATGCCTGGTGACTTCAATATTTTAAAACACGTAGAACCTGAGGAAATTGGGAGGGTATAATAAAGGACAAACGACGCCTCCATACAAGTTGTGCCAAAATTGTAAAATCACTTCAAATGACTTCTACTGAACGTATTTTACAAAGATTCCACCGCATATAGCTGTAGTTTACGTTTTAAGACTCGCACTGAATATTCAGGAAGTCTTGTTTTTGAGTTGGTGACGATTCCTGACGTGACGTCACGTCGAGCAGATCATCGAAAAACACAAACGAGGTGTGCGTTTGTGTGATTTAGCGTCCCAGTACCAGTATGCAAAGTCGACCATTGCTATGTGTGGCTAAGGGTGTTTCTGTGTTGTCGAAGCAACCGTCTCAGGCAATAGAAGAGGTTGAAAAACTTCTGTTGACTTGGAGTAACCAAAAGCAGCTCGCAGGGGACAATGTGTGAGGGTATTATTGCAGAGAAAGTACGGCAACTTCACTCGGATATCATCAAGAGGCAACTACATCAACGACCATCACAAAGGTAAATAAAATGACTATTATACAGTACAGTTTATTTCTTTAATTACAATACAATAGCATTTATTACACGTAAAATAAGGTATACAGTAAAGTCTCGTTATATCGATATCGGTTATATCGATAGTACTGCTTATTACGATACTATTTCTATGAACGCAAGGAGAAAATTTACATGCCGCAGGATCGGATATGTCGATAGTCCGGTTATATTGATATTTTTTTCCGACTCCCGAGAATATCGATAGAATGAGACTTTACCGTATTTTGTGTAGTTTTAAGGCTAATTTAGTAGTAAATTATGTTTTATGGGGACCTGGGAACGGCTTATTCTCATTTTTAATGGTTTCTTATGGGAAATAAATGTTTGGTAGACGAACTTTTCGTCTTACACACACTTTCTGGGAACCAAATAAATTCGTAATCTGAGGTATCACTGTATAATGTCTTCTTACTTTAATATCACCCGTGAATGTTTTTGCTTGTTTATAGACACAAACACTTGTACATTTAAAGATTTTGTGAATTTATCTGGTAAGAGGCTCAAAAGCCTTTCATCATAGTACCATTAGTCGGCATCCATTGTCGTCATGCAAAAAAAGCTGCGAATCACATTTCCGTGGCACTTTGTGTGGCTCGATAGTGCAGGTGCGTTTTCTCAAACACCAGACAAAGGGAGGCAGACATGAGACCAAATGCAGAGCAGAACTGAGAATTGCACTATTCTTTGGTATAGTCTGTCACTACCCACACAGTTTTCCAGGTGCGGAAACATGTTTTTTTGTTTTTTTTTGTCTGTGCAACCTCGGCTTCTCATTTTCCAAATGTTGATATTCCCTGTCTTAAATGTACAGTCATACCTTGGCTTACGAACTTAATTGTTTCCCAGACAGAGTGTGTAAGGCGAAGTGTGTATCCCAAAAATTAATTTCCCGTAGGAAACCATCAAAATGAGACTAATCCGTTCCCAGGTCCCCATAAAACATAATTTTCTAAGCCTTAAAACTACACAAAATATACCTTATTTTATGTATAATAAATGTGCTATGGTATTGTAATTAAAGAAATAAACTGTATTATATAATAAAGTTGTTTTATTTGCCTTTGTGATGGTCGTTGATGGCTTGAATGAATGGAGTGGCCGGTTTCATCAGCATTAAACACTTGATGAGGAACGTAGCCTTCTTCTTTCTTTCTAATTGTTCCTCATTAATTGTGTTCTGTTTAGCTGGGTTGATATCTTATTGCATCAAGTGTACAGATGGCTTGTGCGGGTTATTTGTGGTGCCTGATTTATGGGATATTTTAACCTTGCAGTCTACACTCTGCATTTTTTCTGCCTGTCTCTTTAATGTTTAAACCACTTCCCCTCACTGCTGTGTTCTTGACCCATCACGTGGTTTTAACCAAAGACTGTGGGCGGGGAATAGAGGACAAAAAATGTCGGCTGCCATTTTCTTATTAGAACGGGCTCGTTCGCGAACGACACATTACTCATTGTGGCAGCTCCGTGTGTATCCGGAAAAATAGTTTGTATGACAAGGTAAAATGTTAATAAATTTAACATTCGTAAACCAAAATGTTCGTAAGCCAAGGGATTTGTAAACCGAGGTATCACTGTATAAAATTTTTCAGTCTTGTGAAGAATATGAACATATTCACATATAATGGAGATTTTTTTGTTTAAGTACATTGTGTTGATTACGTCACATGACAGCTGCCCCATACTCCTTTCTAAAAAAAATCAGCTTCTGCACTAATAAGAGAGTGACTTCAGATTGACATTTAGAACCAAGACAACAACAATCTGAAGTAAAATGTCCTGGATGAATGACATGATAAAATGACATGCAGAAACACCTTGGATTGTGTCAATTGTGAATTTTCGCATATGCCGAGGCCCACTGAACATAGCACGACGGGCGTCGATACATGAGTGTATAGAGTGGGTCTAGTACCTGAACAATTTAGCTAATGACTTCTCCATTAGCTAATCGGAGTCTCCAGAAGTCAAATTTTGAAACATTTTCCCATTTTTAGATGTTTGTTTTTTTAGGGTCCTAAATGACTTTTGTGTCAACAAAGCAAACATTTCATGGTGAGTCAAACACGATCTTGTGTATTGTAATTGGTCCCTTAAGCTTTTTTCACACTGCACTTGTTTTCCGGGGTGTTCACCATAGGGCAGGGTTAAGGACAGTGCAAGGACGACAGCGGACAAAAGCAAGGGTTGTCCATATTAGGGACTTGTTTTTAAGATATACCACACAGGTGCGTATATATATATATATATATATATATATATATATATACAGTAAAGTCTCGTTATATCGATATTCAAGGGAGTCCGAAAAAATATCGATATAACCGGGACTATCGATATATCCGACCCTGTTTGCATGTAATTTTCTCCATCCGTGCAAAGAAATAGTATCGATATAACCGGAACTATCGATATATCCGATATCGATATAACGAGACTTTACTGTATATATATATATATCACAACTAATCTTGTATATAAAGTGTGGCGATCATCCGTCTGTCGCTGTATTTTGTAATTTTTTTACATGACAGTAATTTGTCTTGGATTGGATTGGATTTGCCTTTATTAGTCTCACAGTGGAGAAATTTACATTTCACAGCAGCAAAGTTATGAAAGAAATGAAAGTAGAAAAGCAAAACGCAGGAGCTGCTGGAAAGGCAGCCACTCTCACGGCGCCGTCTTGAAGTCAAAAGAAAAAAAAAACTAAATAACATGACAATACAAAGACACAGAGAGACATTAGTTCTTAAGCACTTCTTCTTGAGTCCCAAAGCGTGGTCATACAGGTAGATGTACAAGTGGCACAGTAAGCCATTTTTACCGTCAACTTTATCTAAAATGAAGATAGTGAGAGTGGTAAATAAATAAATATAGAGTAATTCCAAAGCGCCAGTCTATGTCTCCCCACCGGGTATTTGAAATGGGTGGGGGAGACTTTGAAAAGACGGTAAAGGCGATCAGGTGAAAAGTGAAAGCAGACGATTGTAGCTTTTTCCTGCCACCCCTCCGCCCTGCTTTGCTCCCCACCTGCCATCCCCGCATCACCTCGCCTTGGGGTGAAGTGGGGGGGGGGGGGTTGAACAACTGTTCTTGATGGGGGGGCAAGTGTTTCCTCTGTTCTTTCTCATTGCCTCTAGGTGTACTACCGACTCTCACTACCCTGGCGATCTCCTGCCGCCTCGCACTCTCTCTCTCACAAGACTTTCACACAAACACAAGCTAACACACGCACACAAGCTGTGCAGCATGCGAACCCGCTCCACTCTATGCTCTCTCTCTCTTTCTCTGTCTCATCTTCCTATGTGGGGGCTCTTTGTAGCCGCCATTCCCGAGTTTGCTGGGGAGAACAGGGAGAACAAAGCCAAGGGGAAGAAAAAAAATAAAACAAGGGTGGAGAAAATAAGGCTGAGGAGGTGGGCGAGGGCTGGCGCGGGGGATGAATGAAACCGAGATGGAGAGGGAAGGAAGCTTGTGTTCACATGGCGGCGAGAAGTGTCGCCTGTTGTTGCTCTCCGTACGCCGTTTGACGAGCGTCTGCGCCACAGCTTGATGCGGAGGTTGTCCCCAGCTGCGGAGACAGCAGATCGGAAACGTGGCAAACGTACTCTAATTAGACGGGGCCTAAGTGTGTTGAACTGAGGGAGAAACCCTAGAGCGCCCGCAAATGCTGGCCGGCCCCCCACTCCCCCTGCCAACGGAGCGGGAGGAGACCCCCAGCGGTAATTACAACGTTTCACAAACCATGCAAGACAGCTCCAGGAAGTTTTCAATCAGAAGAATTCTCTTACAATTGCTCGGGAGCAGGGAAATGGTTGCTTTTCATTAGCTTAGGCTGCGTTAGCATAGGGTCATTTTTGTGCAGCAGGAGAGCCATTGACATCCTAAATAGTAACAAGTAACATCCGAGTTACGACCGGGTCCCGTTCCGACAAAACGGTCGTAAATCAAAAAGCATTCTAAATGGCTGACGCGAGGATCATAACAAATGACGACACGCTGGCATCTCCTACACAACAGGATAGTATATGATGTCAATCTGTTGTTTTTAAGCAACATTTTCTATTGAATCCTATTAGTTACCAAAATGTTGACAGTTCATTTATCAAATTTATAACTTTTAGTGTCATTTTAATAATGTTATATTTCGTATTATCGATCTTTATTACTGTGTCGGCGCACACGCTTTCTGCTGACCCGCATGGCTTCCCACGCATGCGAGCTTTCCAAAAATCGCTCTCCCTGCCAACGGAGAAGCCAGAAGAGGTCACCTGTCTCAAAGAGGCGGCGGCGCCGACCGTGAGCCCGACGCGGCGTTTGCAACGCGGCGATCCCACCCGCTCCACCTTGGCGGAAACCCCTCCCTCCCCCCGATTGTCACGTTTGGATTGACAGCTGGGGCGGGGCCACGCCTCCCCGCATCCAGCACTTCCTTCTTCAGGACAGCGGGTACGAAACCGGGACGCTGTCAGCTTGTATTTGTACTTTGTATTACCCTGGACTTTCTATATTTTGGTCCGAGCCCCCCCACCCCCTCAGTTTTGAAAGGCGCTTATAAATGAAATAGATTATTATTGTTCCGTTTCTGCACCACCGTGTGTGAGTTGTTTCTCGCCATCTTGTGCATTTTCTGGGCGCTATATTGGAGTCCAGACGCCTCAAAATGAGACGGAAAGACTTCTTTAATCGATTGCAAACATTTATGCTTTCCTCTTCAGAACTATTTGAATCATTTTCATAACTGGATGAGTAGCAAGAAAGCATCTTCTCCGAATCTGAAGCCATTGTTTTGATTCTCGAGCAAGGCAAGACGTCCTTGCGTGAGGTCACGAACAAGGGGGCGGGACCTTCTGAAACTGAAACTTTCTGAGGTCACCTTGAAGTAGTTTTGGGACACTTTAACTCATTTTTATTGGTGTTTTGCATTGGACTAAAAATATCAGCCTGCGTGTTTTGGGTATTTTAGATGCTATAAAACGTTTTTCTGACGTCAGTTAAGAAACCAAAAAAATATGTCGGTTGTCGTTTAAAATGACACAAAATGAAGCATCAACAACACATTTTACACTTTGCTAACCTCCTATAAATTCCAAAAATCTTTACAATCAATGCAAGATAGTCGCTAAACCCACATTTTTCTGTCCCCGCCCACCTTCAACACCATGTTACTATTTTTAGAGATGTTTGGTTTTCTGTGAAAAAGTTGAAGACTACTAACGTCATATGTGGGCCTGAAATAAAAACTATAAAGTATGGTACTGTTATCTGTAAACAAGATTTCGGAACATTGTCAGCATGTTAATTCATTCAACTGAAATTGTGTTTGTCATGTTTTGGAAAGCCGCTAAAGGTAAGCTTGACAATAAAAGGAGACTTTTAAGTTAACAAAAACACAATTGTCAACTAGTTAAAAAAAATGTATCTGGGAAATAAATGGTGAAAAGAGGCAGTATATTGCACTGTTTTTTCTTTGATTTTGAAGTAGATGTGAAATGTGGTGCCTGTTGGGGTTTTGGGCAGTAGCTTGTTCCAAGCAAGAAAGTGTTTGATGTTTGTTGACAAGACAATGTGGAATTCTGCACTTGAGATTTTTCATGTGTGCAAAATATAAGCGGAGATAATGTCAGTGCTTCATTCCTCTAATTTTGCTGAGCCTCTGTTGTCATCTCTGCGACCGTGAGCCGCTATGACGACAACGTTCATAAGCGTGCTGCTGGGAACGCAGAATAAAGCCCGGAAAATATTTTTTTGACGAGTGAGATAAAATTAGATTATAAACGCTGGTTGAAGTGTGTGTATATGTTGATATATTTTTTTCTCCCAAAAACGCATATTAACTTCCAAAACATTGAAATGCACACAAGTTGAAGAAACACACCAGGGGGGTGCGATGATGTTTTTCTTTTCTTCTTTTTTTTAACTGTTTGTTGATGCATATGTGTTGAGGCTCTTTTACCTGTCTGGAGTTGTTTTTCACTGGCACACACACACACGCACACATTCCTGTTTCAACGGTTTTGTGAGGTCTGGGTATCTCCAGATAAGTCGTGAGGACCACCATTGCTGATAAGTTTAGAGAAGAACTAGTGTTACATTTGAACTAAATGACTAAATGTCACCACACTTCCTACTTCAACTTCTTTAAAAACAAAGCAATAAAAGTGGACAAAAGTGGACTTGAAACTGAAATAACAGCAGGAGTGCGGTTTCTGAATGGGTACGTTCAAAGTCCTCACCCCTGTAGTAAATTTAGTTAAAATATTGTGTTACTTTTTGTGGTATGAACTTTTTCCTCTCATTAAACACACACAGTTATTAAAAGTGTGTATCCAAGTGAAATGAATATACACAAAAAACATTGTGGGTGAATTTGTGAGGACCTCTCTGAAATGTTAACAGATGCATAAATGGACTCTCTAGAAGCCTTTAGAATGAAAAAAATTGTGAGGAGCGGCCAAAAGGTCCTCACTTGTCAAAAATGTCCTCACTACGTATGATATAAAATGTTAGTGGTCCTCACAAGACAAGTCATACAAACACACACGCACACACGTGCACACTGTACAAACGAAGAGTAATTCTCAAGCTCAGAATCCAAAAGTGTGGATGACAGCCATTTTTGGGTGGCTTGTGGACTGGTTCTAGCTAAATGGTCGTACCGATATTTGAGATATGAAGGTTATGGATGGTGTAAAAAATATGTTTTAGCATAGTGGAAGGAGTGCCAATTCAGTGCTGTAGTTGAGGTTTTTCATTTTGCTGATAAGTGTATTTTATAAAGTACAATAGTTTTTATTTTCATTTATTCATTTATCTAGCTATCTAGCTAAATACCTATCTGTCTATCCAGCTAGCTGTCTAGCTATCTGTCTAGCTATCTGTCTAGCTAGTCGTCTATCTCGGTCGCTAGCTAGCTGTCTATCAGTCTATATCAGGCAAAGGCTATCAGTCTATCTGTCTATCTTTCTCTCAATGTATTTGTTTGTTTGTTTGTTGTTGTTTTTTTTGGTTTATTTTTTGATAGCCAATGACCCTTCCAAATTGCCAAGTTTTCATTATGTAACCACACAGGTGCTGTGAAATATATTTAACATACAACCAGGACTTAGCATTTATTTGAACAATAGTATCATTTTGACAGGCATGCGTTATTGACGTGTGCCCGCGGTGGACCGTTTACAAGATATTGAAGAGGAAAGGGAGCCGTATTGTAAAGTTTGATACATATCCGGTGTTTTGATGTCTACTCGTGTTGGTTGCCAAAATAATCCACCTGGTGAAGCTCAGTGCCTCAGTGGGCCAATGTCACATCATGCTAGCCACCTTCAATATCAAGTCATACGCCAGATCACTTGCCTATTTTTTATGTTTTATTTTTTATAAAAAAACATTCATAGTTTTACTACCTACCACAGGAGGTGCATTTTAATTCTCACATTAAAAATAGGTGCCACTAGTGGGATTTTTTAATATCATAATTCAGATTGTAAAAAAAAAAGTTAGGGTCGCTTTGGTCTGCCGCTTTCATTTCCTCACAAGAAGATAATTTTTTGATTAAGCACTTTTCTAAAGGGAAGAGTGAATAATGTTCATTTTTGGTAATTTTATTTATTTTGGTCATCCTCAGTTACTTAATAAGGAGCTTGAAAATGCTCTTTGTCGATATCTAGCTAAATACACATCTGTCTATCTAGCTAGCTGTCTAGCTAGCATGGAGCTAGAGAGCCCACATCTTTCAAAATGGTTGAGCTTTCTCTCAGCTTTGTATACGCTAAAATTGGATCGCGACATTGCCACAGTGAGAAAATGCGGCTCTCAGAGTCACTCCAGTCGATAAGCAACGCCTAACACCAAACTCATGTGTGAGTACCAACACTGCATCATTGAACCCGCCAATTTCCGCTTCCGTCTGTTAATGAAAAGCGACAATGATGTCATCCTGACTTTTCCAGCGGGTCTATCCCTTCTTACTTTTTCTTTTTTTTGGGGGGGCATACGTCACGGCAGTTGGTACCGAATACACGTAAAGTCATCTGTGCGAGTGTAAAGTGACAAATCCAAGCTTTGAATGTGTGGATTAGCCGAAGATGCTGTAGCACAGGTGTCAAGTTTGATTAGACTTTGACAAGGAAGGTGAGAAATTTGGGACTATGACCTCAATGCTAGACCAGGTGCACTTTTCGAGATTAAACACAAATATTTTATTTTTATAACATTTTGCACCATTGAAGTCACAAAAGTGTACCGAACGCCTGCCTAAAACAAAAATAAGGAAAAGGCTTTGACATAAAAAAATAATCAATATTCAAATGTGTTTTTAGGCATCGCACAAACAGGCTAACTCGTGTTTTTCAATCTTAATTGCGTATATGTTCATTTAAATAATCATTTGCATCTTTATCTGCTCTTCCTTTTCGAACCCACTTTTACATTCATGGTATAGAACGTAATTATAAGCACACTAAAGAGCTTTTACCCGTATCCAAAAAATGTAATTAATTTCACATTTATTTGAGTTATCCATTGCTAAAACGTGTTTTTCTTTAATTTCATGCAAATACCACATTTCCTCCCCAAACATTCCTTCAATTCAATTAATTGCGAATATCATTAAAGCCAACAAATTTACAGTTTAATTTGTGTCTACTATTTAAGCTGCCGCCGAGCCACAGAAGAAAAAAAACCCTTCCTCCCTTAAGTGGATTAATTAATTTGAATCAATAAATGTTTCTTAGTCCAGTTGCAGCATCCCCCCCCCCCTCCCTAGTGCAAACAAATAACACCACACAAAGCATGATCAGCCACACTGAAGGTCCGGGCTTTGGTTTTCTTGGCTATAAAGCAAAATTGCACTTAGACAATGACGACAAATCGGTGATTGGGTACAATCAGCTTTTTTTTTTGTTAAGTTTCTGTTCTAGATAGAATGAGGTGTCATGTTAGGGGATCCGTCGTGCTATGAGAGTGAATTGAAGTACTTATCCTAAAAATAAGGACTTTTAAGTAGGTGTATACCACTCAAGCATGTTGCCGATGTGACGGACGTTACAGACAAAGCAGTTTTTTTCTCTGTAAAATTATGTGGGATTTAACAGTGTCTGAAACTCATGACAAAAAGTTAGCGGACACCAGGGCAGACAACTCTGAAAAGTTGCCTGCCCGGCCATAAAGTTGCCTGACCCATTTTTCACAACTTGATCGCAAAAAAAACATTGTTGCGAAGTATAAAGGATTTTTTTTTAAATTAAGGAAGTACAAATGCTCCCTTGCTTAATTTATGGTAAATATCCCTTGCTGAAGATTATGCTCCAGTTGTCGTTGCCATGTTTGCGTTGCGTTGTCTGCCAAAAGCTGCGTGGACTCCTCTTTCTAAGCGCCTTTCAAAACTCTCAAGTACACTTTACAGTCACGGTGTAATGACACGAAACAGGCTTCTGATTGGCTGCCGTGCCGCGTATGCCAATTGCCAAACGAACATTCGTTTGGATATTTGCATACTTGGCACGGCAGCCACTCAGAAGCCGGTTTCGTGCTTTGGACTGTACTGTGACTGTAAAGTGTACTTGAGAGTTTTGAAAGGCGCTTAGAAAGAGGAGTCCACGTGGCTTGTAGCGGTTTGCTTGTAGCTTTTGCTTTATTGACTAAAGCAAACATTTGATTTGAAAAATAAAAACTTCGGCACCTGGGCCGAGACATTTTGAAAGTTGTACGCCCAACATAAAAGTTGTACGCCCCGGGCCTCCGGGCAGACGTTATTTCAAACACTGGATTTAACCAGCATTTCTCGAGAAACTATTTGCCATTTTTAATTTTGTACCTGTAACACTGGTTAGCACACCTGTCTAGCGGTGCAGAGGTGTACTGTTTATTTGAACTTCAATGAAAAGAACACAGAAGTGATACTGTTTGGTCTCATCCTGTAGACTTGGGCCCCCAAGCTACTTATCTGAAGTCAACAGTCTCAAACTTGGGTCTTAAACTGCACAGTGACTTGAAACTTGACCGACAAATTGGTGCTGTTGTTAATTCCAGCTTCTGTCGTCTTAGGCAGCTGGCTAAAATCAAACATCTCCTTTCTCATGACCACCTTGAAGCAGTAATTCATGCCTTTTTCACATCTCGGCTCGATGACTGTAATGCGCTTTACTTTGGAGTCAGCCAATCCTTCATGAAGCGTCTCTAGCTTGTCCGGAATGCTGCTGCTCGCCTCTTGACTGGTACTCGTAAGAGGGAGCACATAACTATCGATTTTCAAAACTCACTTGTACTCTTTGGCATATGACTCAGCATGATTTCTACTTGATCTTGGTTTCACTCTCTGGTGCGTTCTACTATCTTTGTGAGTTCTTTATTTCCTGTATATGATATCTGTCCATGTTAAGCGCTTTATTGAAGCTACATCTGTTGTTATATGAATCAATATGTATTGTATCGTACAGTGATACCTTGGCTTACAAACTTAATTGGTTCCCAGACAGAGTGTCTAAGGCGAAAAGTGTGTATCCCTAAAATTAATTTCCCATAGGAAACCATTAAAATGAGAATAATCCGTTCCCAGGTCCCCATAAAACATAATTTTCAACTAAATTAAAACTACACAAAATATACCTTATTTTTTGTATAATAAATGTGCTATTGTATTGTAATTAAAGAAATAAACTACTATATAATGAAGTCATTTAATTTACCTGTGTGATGGTCGTTGATGGCTTGATGGAATGGATAGCTTTTTGCATAAAGTGTCTCAAGGAGCTCTGGGTTGTACATCTTGGAAGGTGTCATATTGCAACAGCAACAGATGCAGGCATACACTAGAAACTTCATTAATAGCTGCTTCCCTTGCTTGTCTTTTCATTTCAAATTGAACTGATGGCTTGTGTGGTTTAGTTGTGGAGCCTGATTGATGGGATATTTTAACATCAATTTTAACATCAACATTTTAAACTATCAATAAAGTTGAAACAAGTCCAATTTTTTTCTCACCTTTCACTTTTTATTTTGTTTCCACTTTTGTTTTGTTTTTTGTTTCAAGCTCTGTCGTCCGTGTCGTGTGCTCATTGAGTGCAACATTGCTGTGTGTATCCTGCTGTGCGTGTCCCCTGCCTCCACTACCACAGATCTTGACCAATCATGTGCGGCTTTAACTGAAGTCTGGGGGCGGGGAATAGAGGAAAGAAAAGTCGGCTGCCATTTTTTGCTCCTTGTTAGGAGCGCCAAGAACCGGCTCGTTCACAAACAACACATCACTCGTTACGGCGCGCTCAGTGTGTTTCCTGAAAAATAGTTTGTATGCCAAGATTATATTCTAGCGAATTTAACATTCGTAAGGCAAACAGTTCATTAGCTAAAGTGTTCGTAAGATGAAGTCTTGCTGTATTGTATTTTTTAATTTTGTCCCTATGACACTGGTTAGCATGACGGTCTCGCAGTGCAGAGGTGTAGGGTTCAATTTCAATTCTGGTCTTCCTGTGCGGAGGTTGCATGTTCTTCACCGTCCAGGTGTGTTTTTTGTCCGGGTATTGCGGTTTCCACCCGTATTCGAAAAATGTATTTGGCAATTTAATGGAACACTTGAAATTATTCCGAGGTCTGATTGTGAGGAAGGAATGGTGGACGTGTGTCCTGCAATTGCCTGGCAACCGCTTCTGGGTGTACCCCGCCAACTGTGTAGGATCCAGCAACCCTTGTCAGGAAAAGCGCATTTGACAATTGATACAGTAAAGTCTCGTTATATCGATATTCTCGGGAGTCCGAAAAATATCGATATAACCGGGACTATCGATATATCCGACTCTGCGCGCATGTAATTTTCTCCGTGCGTGCATAGAAATAGTATCGTAATAAGCGGGACTATCGATATAACCGATATCGATATAACGAGACTTTACTATAGTTGGATGGGTGGATAAATAAAACACATCCAAAGCGGACATGTTTGTTAATTATTGGTTTGTTTGTTCTTTGTGCCCATAAAGATCATTCGAGGATCCTGATAAAAGGAGAACATCCACCCGCTACTCAGCAAATTTGGTCACGTTGAAAAATTCCGATGTCTTTTTCTTGAACCCGCGATGCGGCATTATGGTGCCGCTAAGCTGAATTTCAAGTTGATTTTAAAAATATATATATACGGATTAAAGACACAGTCGCCGCTTGACAGGTTTTGTGCTGAACAGTTGCCGTGTGAGTCACGAAAAAAACGCGCCGCAATGTAAAATTCATGTTGGAAACAATGCTCAGCCTCCATGTGTCAATGCTAAACATTGCTTTTGCTGTTTCACTGTCATTTTACATTATCGGAAAAGCATAAAAAAAGTGTCTCCTTCTGTCTTAACGCGTGGAACAGCTCGCTTGGATTACATCCCGTTTCTGTTTGCGCCCTTAAACTTGTAAAGCAGATCAGTCACGGTCTATTTCATTCCAACTTTCAATTAAGGATTTAGTACAGCTGTCTTTAAGCATAAAGATTATTTGGGGTGATTCGTGTCTACTTTCTGCCGTGTTTTTTTTTTTTTTTTTTTTTGACAGGAAAGCCGAGTTTGAGTTTACAGTCTCTTCAAGAAAGTGATTCTAAAAAAAAAAATGGAATTGATGGATGACTTCATTTGTAAATCATTTTGCGGCGACTTTGTTGAGTGGCGAAACTTGATCTCACATCAATCTTGTGCGTCGAACACATTCGCTGTCAGACTCCCGACGACGACTCGGTGACTCTTTCTTTCGTTCTCACTTCTTCCTGCAGCAATGGTGAGGAATCTAATGCTGAGGTGTTGCATTTTTGTTTGGGTAAGCGTCTTTTAGAAGTCCACTTGGGAAAATGGGAATCGCTCGATATGCCCTCGAGCGGAGTTGCTGAACACGTCAAAGTTTACGCAGTGTTGTAACAAGGTGAACATTTGGCCTATTTTTTTTTCCCCATTAGGCCACGCCACAGGTCCTGCCATACAAATTAAAAGAACAACATTGACTGCCCCCATCTTGTTTTTGAGTTGGTGACGATTCCTGACGTGATGTTGCGTCAGGAACGCCCCTGACCTGCCTATAAATTACATCTCTGGTTCTCATATTTTTTTGTATTTGCATGATGTCTATTACATTTTAATATCACAAAATGATAAGTGTCACACTGCAATGTTTGTCAGCTTGTTTTTTTTTTCTCTTAAATGACACAAAATACAGCACGGAAAGTCGGTTAAGACTTCCACAAGCAGATGGTTACCAAAGAGTTGCTGTTTGGTTTTTTTTATGCGTCGAACAGACGCTTTACCTTATTAATTTGTCACATCTGTGTTGTAAGGCGGCACCCAAACATGTTCCGTGCAGTTCGATCAAAGTCACAAGGAAGTGGAGAGGAGAAAAAAATGAGTGGGTGCCCTCTGTGCTTACAAGGATATGCTCACCTCAAAGATTAAAAGAAAAATGATAATAGCACAGGGGAAAAAAACATTTTTTGACTGCGAAGGTGTCGATGCTTTCTATCATACAACATCTGACCTAAAATTTAAAGTGTTTTAAAACCCCACCTCCCCCATCAATCTCCAAGATTGAAAGAATGTTTTTTTAAGACGCTTTTTAAGACTTTGCTTGATCCTTCTGTATTCTATTTCTTCCTATTGTGATAACTGGTCAACACTTTCATGCACAAACTGTAATCTAATAGCATAATAAACTGTCCACTGGTATAACCACTGTCCCTAAAACGGTTAATAAAGACTTTAGATTAAAATAATAATATGCTTATTTAATTCAGATATTCACATCATTAATACATGATACAAAAAAAAACTGTCTCCGATGTATTAAAGCACATTCATTGTTTAAAATGAAACAAAGTGGATGAACTCATTTTTTGTACTTCTTTTGTCTAACAAGAGTGGCGGTCAGTGAGAGACTTAAACCGAATGGGTGATGACTCGGGATCTGTCCATATCCGGTCCCCCAGAACAATTTACCAACTCACACAACCAACCAAATCAATAAATCAATCGATAAATAAATAAATACATAAATACAAAAAAATATAATTAATTAAATGAATAAATGCATCAATACATCAATGCATAAATAAATAAATAAATAAATAAATAAATAGACAAATAAATAAATAGACAAATAAATAAATAGACAAATAATACATAAATAAATAGACAAATAATACATAAATAATTAGACAAATAAATACATTCATTTTATACACAAAATAAAACACATGTTTAATTGATTTGGATCATTAACTAGAATTAAATGCTATTGTTGTGTTATGTAATATAATTAAGTTCATTTTCAATCACTTTTTGAAGTTTTTAAATCAATAATTTAGAACAAATATCTCTTTAATTTTTATGCTGATTCAGATGAAATTTGCCCTACTGATTCCAAAATTGTCATCAGATTTTCCTTTTTTTATTTTTCATATATTTATTTTTATTTTTTGTATTTATTTTGACAGTTATTGACAAGTTAGTGGCCACTCTGTTGTGCAATCACGATTGAGACAGTGAGAGGTGTAATCCATATTGGTGTTGTATTTACACACATCCTTAAAACTGGGCTCATATACAGTGATACCTCAGTTTACGAACTTAATTGGTTCCCAGAAAGTGTGTGTAAGGTGAAGAGTTCGTCTGCCAAACATTTATTTCCCATAAGAAATCATTTAAAATGAGAATAATAAATAATAAAACCCCATAAAACATAATTTTATACTAAATAATCCTTGTACACAAAATATCCCTTATTTTATGTATAATAAACGTGCTATTGGTTTATAATTAAAGAAATAAACTGTACTGTATAATAGTCGTTTTATGATTGATATTGATGTAGTTGCCTTTTGATGTTATCCGAGTGAAGTTGCCGTGCTTCCTCTGCGATAATACCCTCACTCACACTGTCCCCTGCTAGCTGCTTTTCATTAAGCCAAATCAACAGAAGTTTTTCAAACTCTTCTATTGCCTGAGACCGTTGCTTAGACAACAGAGAAACACCCTTAGCCTCACGTAGCAATGGTCGATTTAGCATACTGGGACTCTAAGTCACACAAACGCACACGTCGTTCGTGTTTCTCAATCTCTTTCTTCTGCTCGACCGTAATTTTGTTTTGTGTCCTCTTCGGCTTAACACTAGCCTGTGGTTTTTCGGTCCAATAGTAACAGATGTAATCCACTCAATAGCAAACCACGGCTGCACTCAAAGGGGATGTGGAAAACTAGTCCGCCAGCCACCGTGGCGCTATTCGACCGTGTGGTTTGGTGTTCATCCGCCGAAAACAAGTCCACCAACCACCGTGTCACTGTGTGGTTTGGTTCGTTTGCCCAAAACTAGTTTGTATGCCAAGATTATATTCTCGCAAATTTAATGTTCGTGAAGTGAAAAATTCGTAATATAAAGCGTTTGTAAACCGAGGTATCACTGTATATTAAAACACCTAATCTGATAGAGAAAATGTATTATTATTATTATTATTATTATTATTAAAAGCTTCACATTGAATTTGAAGAAAAACAACGTTCCCTTGAAACCATCTAGAAAATCAGGTTTCAAAGCATAATCCATGAGCAGTGCTCATGATCCATGCATGTCCGGGGACATGCATCTCCATAGACAGGCTCCATCTGTCAGTCTTTGCTCGATCTTTGCCGCTTCCTCCTACAAATTTGACAGGCTCGACGCCTCGGCTAGATTAGAAAATTATACAAACGTTGGGGTGGAAAGGTGTAATTGAAGATGGCAAAAGGGCTGATTGGGAGACATTTAAAAGATTATTCTTATGTGTTCAACACAGAGGGCGTGCGGCAGAGGCCGCACGGGGACTCACTTTGAAACGATGATGGCAGCTGACAGGTGGCTGACAAGTCCCACTTTCTCTCTCAATCTTTCCCCGTGAACTGATTCGGAACAGTTCACATTATCTTCTAGCATGTCTGTTGTGCAACAATAAGGTTTTATGAAGATTTAGTCAAGAAAATTGGTCTATCGATGTACCCCTGTATTGGGACTTTCCCAGCCACGTAATTGTCATCTCTTAGCTGTGTCAGCAGCTACGTATACACCACTGAATTTCACCGTAACTTTCAGGTTTATTAAATTGGATTCGCATTTATTAGTCTTGCAGTGAATAAATTTACATTTCCCACACTCAGAATCAAAATCAGAATCATCTTTATCAAAGTCAAAGTCAGCTTTATTGTCAAATATGCTAATATGCATGACATACAGCACAAATTACTGTCCTCTCGGACCCAGCGTGCAAGCCACTTCTAATGACTTTGACAAACATAATAAACAGGAAAATACCAATTTGCCGGGAGAGGAGCCGCTGCGTGTTCACGCGCCACCATATTGGGAAAAAAAAAACAAAATAACAAATAATATGACAACACAAAGACACATAGTCATTCATTCTTCAGCTCTTGCTGCACCCCCTTTGTGACATGAAGCAGTTCTAGATGAAAGAGGAGAGGATCAAAACATCCTTTTCAGCAGTGGATCCGGGATGTCATGGTGGAATGTGCACGTCTACTACAAGCTAAATGTTGAAAGCAAATTAAAATTTATTGGCCAAGTACAGTAAAGTCTCGTTATATCGATATCGGATATATCGATAGTCCCGGTTATATCGATACTATTTCTATGCACGCACTGAGAAAATTACATGCAAACAGGGTCGGATATATCGATAGTCCCGGTTTTATCGATATTTTTTCGGACTCCCTTGAATATCGATATAACGAGACTTTACTGTATTTAGAACACTCAAGGAATTTGTTTCCGGCAGAACACACTGCAGTCGTATCATCATAAAAAAGACATGACAAGTAAGGATGCACAACACTGAGAAATACTAATCTAATCTAATCTAAATCTTTTATTTACAGCAGCAAAGTGTACAGCAGCAAAGTGATGAAAGTGAGAGGAAAGGAAAGGAAGAAGTAGAAAAATAAAATACAGGAACTGCTTTAAAGGTAGCCACTGTCGTGGCGCCACCTTGAAGTAAAAAAAAAAAAAATCCAGTCCAGTTTTAAAATGACGCAGTGAAACACAAACTCGGTTGGTGCTTCGATGTCTTTGAGGGTGAAAAATAAAATGATTCTGTCAAAATTCCAACAACATAAGTATGCTACATTTTGCGTACAATTTGACACTGTTGCTGAAATAGTCATAACGCTGAGCGCTAACAAACCAAACAACAAACGGCAATCAAAAGAAAACGTTTCACCCGGTGCACATGGCACTAATCGGAAGAGAAAAGTAATTGCTCTCCGTGTGTGCCTTTGTCTGTAGCCCGCGTGGATAAATGGTGGCCATGTAATGTGTCCAATCTTTGCACAGACCCAGCAGTCACTTTAGCAGACGACCGGAGAGCATTCTATTTTTTTTACTTGAAAGCCCTGCTGCCATGACAGTGTCCACTGGAAAAAACAAGACACCTTTAATGAGAACACTAATTTAAGAAATATCACACTGTGCACTTAAACATGAATCAGATGGAGCCGTGACAGAGCGGAGAAGGCTTAACATAACACAGGCATGTCTCTTCTAGTTGTATTTAATTCGAAACTGCGTGTATTTTCCCCCCTCTACATCCCAAGCATCCAGCAAGCAACCCCCATCCATGTATCAAACTGTATATATAGTCAAACCTCGGTTTTCGAACGTCTCGGTTTTCATCCCATTCGTTTTTCAACCGAAAATGTCATATTTTGTATATCCCGGTATACAACCGAAATTCGGTTCTCAACCAAACTGAGTGCACCTGAATGCATCACTCGACTACCCTTTGCGTCCTTATACGTCACTTCCTTATATGTCACGTCTTCCTGATTGTGACCGACGCATTAATATTGTTGTTGTTTTATTTTAGCGAAAATGCAGACGTATTTGGTTAAGATCTCCTGAATAGTATGATTTTAAAGCAAGCAGAGGATTGTTTGAAAAGTTAGTGTGCACTGTGATTGGTGAGCAACAAGTTCAGGATGTCCCCCGCTTACTGCCCAAAAACAGCTGGGATAGGTGCCAACACGCCCCGTGGCAGACAGAGAGATATTTTTATGTACAAATGTTAATGTTAAAAATTGGTGAAAATAAAACATTACAGTTTGTTTTAATAGAATTTTACACATGACCTGCTCTATTATTAAGTTTTTATCCGGTTTATGCTGTGAAATACTTAAAAAGTTGTTTTCTAGACTTTGAACGGAATAAGATTTTTTTACATTGATTTTAATGTAAAGTGCTGTTTCGGTTTTTGAACAAATCGGTTTTCGAACAGGTTTCTGAAACGGATTGTGGTAGAAAACCAAGGTATGACTGTATATATATATGAAAACTGTCATATATATATATGAAAACTGTCATATATATATATATATATATATATATATATATATATATATATATATATATATATATATATATATATATATATATATATATATATATATATCTGTCTGTCTACACATATATATATATATATATATACACACATAATTAACTAGTATGAATATTAACTATGCATATTTATGTTTTTATTGATATAGTATTTTTAGGCTCTTAGAGTACTGCCTCACATGTGTTTTTTAAAGATGTCCGTGTATTTGTGTAACATCAACGCAACACGTTGGCGACTGTACAGCACACACGCTGCAGTGAAACCCATATCACTTTTTTTTTCCCCCTGACACAGTCAAAAGTTTCTATCTATGTGGTCCAAGTCAGAGTTGTGTTCTGTCATGTTAAATGCAGTTGACAGAGAAGCAAGGCAACACCCTAAACCTCTGGTCTGAGACTTTGTTTGCCCTCGGTACCAACACACTGTACGCCCTTCATTTTGGTCTCCAAACTGCCGACTGTGACTGATTTGAGCTATGCCACTCATATGGGTCAGTGTTGAACTCACATTTGGTTTAAAAAAGTGCAACAAAAGAAGCGGAGGCACTTTCCGGCAATACTGAAAGAGATGCTTAGAGTTTTGTAAAAAAAACAATATGTTGAAAAAAAAATCATTTCCAGTTTCTTCGGGTTTTTTCCAGGGTCCATTGTCATCAATGCAAACGTGTTACAGTAAAACAACTACTTTAACACCAAATCCTTACCTGCTTTTAAAAATCCTGTAATTTGGGATTTTTTGCTTCACATGCATTCAAACATATGAGGCTCTTCCAGCAACTCAACACGTTCATGACTGACTTAGTTTCTGTTTGTCTGTAACCTCCAAAAGTATGCCGCTGACATTTACTCTGAAGGATAGACCCTCAAAATAAGAAGATGAGAAGTGTCAAACATTGAGGCTTAATTGAACGTTGTAGATTAGCTTCGTGGAGACGATATTGTGAACTGCTTTGACATTTTATTTCTTAATATCACTCATTAAGACGTTGTTTTTTTGTCCTTTAATTCAACTCTTAACTCTTCTCGGGCCTTTGTCTGAAGGCCCTAGAATCAGGTTATCGAATCAGAAATGACAACATTGGCCTTGCATGTTACGTAAAAATAAAAATCTGGAAATGATAAATATAAATAAATAAATAAATACATAAATATGCAAATACACAAAAACACAAATACATAAATATATAAATACAAATACATAAATTAATAAAGACATAAATACATATATACATAAATAAATACATAAATACATGAATACATAAATACATCAATATAAATGAATGAATGAATGAATGAATGAACAAATAAATAAATAAAATAGGAAATCATAAATTTGTATGAAAAATGAAAAAAGTAAATACATAAATACAGACATACATAAATAAATACAACAATGAATAAATAAATAAATAAATAAATAAATAAATAAAATCAGGAAATCATAAATATGTATGAAAATAAATAAATACATACATACATACATACATACATACATACATACATACATACATACATACATACATACATACATACATACATAGATGAATAAGTCAATACAATCAGGAAATTATAAAGATGTATGATAATTAATAAATACCTAAATCTATAAATCTATCGATGAAAAGGTTTCTTCAGCCGTCATCTTTACTTTTTTGAAGATGTCGGACGTTTTGCTTCTTATCCAAGATGCTTCTTCAGCGAACTACAGTCTTACTGGTAGTATCGGCCCTATATATATACATATCTATATCTATAAATCTATAAATACATAAATAAAATACACCATAATGCCCATCTATCCATTTCTTATTCACAGTCAATGACTGTAAACTCAATCCAAGCCTTCTATCAGGAAATCAGACGGGTGAACAAAGCTCGCCTCAAAACTCACTTGTACTCTTTGGCATTTGACTCAGCATGATTCAGACATGATCTTAGTTTTACTCCCTGGTGCTTGCTACTATCTTTGTGACTGCTTTATTTGCTATATATGATAGTTGTCAATGTTAAGTGCTTTGTTACAGCTTCAGGTGTTGTTAAAGGGCTATATAAATCAATATGTATTGTATTGTATATAGGATGAATGAGTTTTACTGTTTTTCTGTGGAACAAATATCCATGTCTGAAGCAAAATGCAAAGCCGGCGTTGGAAATAAGAATATGTTCTCAATTACCTTACCCGAATGAATAAAGTTACGGAAATACGATGTGTACATTTGCTCTTGGATACAAAGGTTTCCATCCCAATTTTAACCCCGTGTTGGTGAAGAGGAGAGCTTTTGTACCGCGCAGAACGTGGATGAAGAGCACTCAGTGAAGAGTTTCTTTTTGTTACCATGGCCACCTATAAATGCATTCTGTTTTTTTTTTCTTTGGTTGCACAAGATGAACAGGCAAGAATGAGGGACCCAAGATCTTGAATGTTACATGATATGGATGAATGATAGCCTCGATTTTCTTTTGGTAATACGTCATGTCTCTGGGGTGACTTTTTGGGCATCCCATTTGTGCTGTTGAATTGAACTACGAAAAATGGTGGAAGACTGTTTAGCGCATTACGGAGGCACCTGGTTCGATTTTATCTCCGGCATTTCTGTGTGGAGTTTGCATCCTCTTCCCATGCCTGTGTCGGTTTTCTGATATTTTCTGGTATAAATTGTCCTCAGGTGTTAATGAGAGCATGGATGGTTATATATTTCTGCATACTCTGTGCTTGGTTGGCAACCGGTTCACAGATGTGTATATTGAGTGACTCATATCCAATTAATAAATAAACAAACAAACAAATAAATAAATACCAGTGTCAATAAATACTACTATGAATAAATAAATACTAAATAAAGTCTAAATAAAGTCTAAATGAATATATGTACAAATAAATAAATGTATAAATAAATATATAAATACCAATATAAATAAATACACAAATAATAATAAAAATAACAATAAATAAATAAATACCATTTGATATAAACAAATAAATAAATCAGTATCTAAATAAATAAATAAATACCAGTATAAATAAATACACCGATAAATAAATACATAAATGACTGAAAAAAATAAATAAATAAATACACCAATAAATAAGTACAATTTGATATATACAGGCAAATTAATAAATATCTAAATAAATAAATACCAGTATAAATAAATAACTAAATAGACCAACGAATAAATAAACCAACACATAAATAAATACACCAATAAATAAATAAATACCATTTGATATAAATTAATAAATTTCTATATAAATAAATACTAGTATACATAAATCCACCAATAAATAAATACATAAATGACTGAATAAATGAATAAATAAATAAATAAATAAATAAATATCATTATAAATAAACCAATAAATAAATCCATTTGATATAAACAAACAAATTAATAAATATCTAAATAAATAAATATGAGTATAAATAAATAACTAAATACACCAAGGAATAAATAAATAAATTAATAAATACATAAATAAATAAATATAATGTCCACCATGAGTGACCATCGTCCGGCGCAAAATGCCAGAATCCCGCACGCCGACACCCAAATGCAGATCGACTTCATTTGACGACAGCTCCCCGCGGTGCCGTGCCATAGGACGCTTGGATTTAACAGTTATTGAATTTGAATCAAAGCACAGCAGGTTTTCCTCATACTCGCCAAACAGTAGTGTCCTTTAGGAAAAAAAATGTCAGAGTGCACTTAGAGAAGGAACAGTGTGGGATCAAGAGTGAGCCGTGGCACCAGTCATAATCCACCCTTCAAAAGAGCCAGATGGAGAGGCTAAGGTTTCAGTCCAAATATTGTTTTTGGATTGAGGAGTGCATTGGCTCTTGGGCTCTCTCCGTCGTTGAGTATCCTTCTCACCCAAAGCTACAGTGCTCTTTAGTCGGATCCTGTTCTCTCCCTCCTACTCTTTCTCTCTCTCCAAGTCTTTTCCCGATACGTTTTATCAGGTCCTGTCTTCTAAAGCCCTCCAAGCTCATCAGGACCTGTCGGGTCATCCGTTGTTAATCCGCCTCGGTCCGGGTTAGGTCAAGGTCTGGTTCTGTGTTTATCAGCCGTATCAGATCTTTGAGTGTTGACTTAAGGTCAGCACTTGAGATCCATCATTTTCGTCATGAATCACTTTCAATGTTTTCACGGAGTTTGATTCACCGTGAAAACGTTGCCTGAACGAGGGGGGTCCTAAATCAGCAGTCTCACCCTGAGACGCTCGGTAAACATACAGTTCCAGAGTTTGTGTCTGGACTGGCGGGCCTGTGGGGCAGAAAGGTATGCGCTCAGCGGGATTGTGCCTTGCCTCATTCTCCGATTTTTTTTTTTTTTTGAACACACACAGAGCGACCTTGTGTGGAGTGAGCGGCTGTAGTTAGCGCACCCTTCGGACTGCGCTGTTGGCAAAAAAAAGGAAAGCGGTCAAATTTGCACACAAATCTTCACTTTTTATTGGGGTTGTTATTGGAAGGCAAATGCACGGGATGTTTTTGGTTCACTCGCGATTGTCGTCTTTGTTATGACTGATGTGAAGAGAAAAACCAAACAAAAGCCACTCTGATATACAGTACACTTAAAGGACAACCGACGTTTCCAGACAAGTTGTGTCCATAATTTGTAAAATCGCTTCAAATGACTTCTACTGAGCGTATTTTACAAAGATTACACCGCATATAGCTACATTTTACGTTTTAAGACTCACGCTGAATATTCCGGAAGTCTTGTTTTTGAGTTGGTGACGAGTCCTCACCCTACGTCACTGAAGGAACGCCCCTGACCGAAAAAAGGACACATTGTAGCAGTCCTTCCATCACGTCAATGCATTTTGCTGTACTTTATTTGGTCTGAAAACTTCGTGTAGCACCAAAAAGAGGTAGAAGATGGCGGCAAAGCTCAGTGTAAGGAATTAATCAGCCCGTGGAATTGTAGCACTTTTTGGTGCTACATTTCCCGCCCCCAGATACCTCAAAATGGCACGGAATAAATTCTTTAATCGATTGCAAACATGTATGCTTTCATCTTCAGAACTATTTGTTCTTTAAAAGAGTTGTTCATCGTAACTGCAAATTATTTCATGATATTTCATTTAAAATGTAAGACAATAAATTACAAAACCACCAAATTCACATTTGCAATGTTTGAATGAAGTTTCTAGTGTGTCTGCCTGCATCTGTTGCTGTTGCAATATCATAACTTCTACGCTATGGGTTGTACATCTTGTACATCATCCTTGAGATAATTCAAAGAAGTACAGATGACGGCTGAAGAAACCTTTTCATCGATCATCCTTGAGACACTTTATTACTACAAGCTATCCATTTCATCAAGCCATCAACGACCATCACAAAAGTAAATAAAACGACTTTATTATATAGTACAGTTTATTTCTTTTATTACAATACCATAGCACATTTATTATACATAAAATAATGTATATTGTGTGTAATTTTAATCCTTATTTAGTTGAAAATTGTGTTTTATGGGGACCTGGGAATGGATTATTCTCATTTTAATGGTTTCCTATGGGAAATTATTGTTTGGAATACACACTTTTTCCCAATGAAGTTCTTAAGCCAAGGAAACACTGTATATGACTTGTGCCATTGTGGAAATAGGCCCGCATATTCTCTCAAAATGATAAAACCCCTTGGATTTTGAATAGTGGAGCACATACACACACGCAAATCATGATGCAAAATTACATTATGATAGCATATGATGCTTATATATGAGGACAGCATCAACACGACACTGCTTCTTCCGCGATGACAACAAAGCCGGCAACGGCACCGCCGTGTTGCGTCTTGTGTTTTTAAATGCTACTAAAAAAAAATGAAAAGAAAAGCCAGCCAGGCGTTTGACTTTCTACTTAGTTCCTCCACATTAAACTGGAAAAGTGAGCTTAAATGCACTCCAACCGAGCTCCCTCCCGCTGGCAAGCCAGTCTGTTCATGGGGGGGGATGTAAGCCTTTAGCCAAAGAACAAAAGATACAAACAAAACATATAGTGACACACAAAGGCGGGACAATGTCCAAATGTGCCAAAATGGAGTGAATAAGAAAGACAAAGCGAGAAAAGGGCTTCTTTACTGGTACCGTCGCTACGTTAAAGGTTACTTTGATCCTCGCATCGACTCTCTCTCTCGTCTTTTGGGCCCTGTCGGAATTCAATTAAGTCTAGCCGCAGCGCATCGGTTTACCGCAGGCGTGCCCCGCCCTCGTACATTACTGAATTCCTGTCCATGAGGTCAACGTAAATGTCACTTTGAGAACGATGCTCCAATGTATGGCGGTACATGTCGTAGCCGTGGTATCAGAAATAACTAGAAACGACTTCATTACCTGTATCCAGAAACATGTAAACAATACAACCAGATCAATGCAAAGTAAATTTCGCAGTCTGGGGGCACACGTATACTTATCATCAAGGGGCATCACTCTTTTTTTCCCTTACTTTCAAAGCTGAATTTTGACTATTTCTTGGAAAAAAAAATCCATATTCCACTCATCTTTCTTTATACTGATTTTAGAGCAAACAGTGTCAAATTTTGGCAGCACTGTTTGACTCTGATTGACAAAAATAAATAAATAAGAGAAAAAAACAAATAAATACTGTATTTTCTGATGTATAAGGCGCACCCAAAAGCCTTAATTTTCTTCAAATGATGGCCCCGCGCTTTATACGCCAGTGCGCCTGAACACAAAAAATACTAACTAAATAAATGGACAAATAAATTAATAAATAAATACAAAAACAAATACCATATATTCCGGTATATAAGGCGCACCCAAAAGCCTTAATTTTCTTTAAAAGATGACCCTGCGCCTTATACGCCAGTGCACCTGAACATAAAAAATAATAAATAAAATATAGACAAATACATTAATAAATAAATACAAAAACAAAATACCATATTTTCCGGTGTATAAGGCGCACCCAAAAGCCTTGATTTTCTTCAAACGATGACCCTGCGCCTTATACGCCAGTGCACCTGAACACAAAAAAATAATAAATGAAAAAATAGACAAATACATTAATAAATAAATACAAAAACAAATACCATATATTCCGGTGTATAAGGCGCACCCAAAAGCCTTGATTTTCTTCAAACGATGACCCTGCGCCTTATACGCCAGTGCACCTGAACACAAAAAAATAATAAATGAAAAAATAGACAAATACATTAATAAATAAATACAAAAACAAATACCATATATTCCGGTATATAAGGCGCACCCAAAAGCCTTAATTTTCTTCAAAAGATGGCCCTGCGCCTTATACGCCAGTGCACCTGAACATAAAAAATAATAAATAAAATATAGACAAATACATTAATAAATAAATACAAAAACAAAATACCATATTTTCCGGTGTATAAGGCGCACCCAAAAGCCTTGATTTTCTTCAAACGATGACCCTGCGCCTTATACGCCAGTGCACCTGAACACAAAAAAATAATAAATGAAAAAATAGACAAATACATTAATAAATAAATACAAAAACAAATACCATATATTCCGGTGTATAAGGCGCACCCAAAAGCCTTGATTTTCTTCAAACGATGACCCTGCGCCTTATACGCCAGTGCACCTGAACACAAAAAAATAATAAATGAAAAAATAGACAAATACATTAATAAATAAATACAAAAACAAATACCATATATTCCGGTATATAAGGCGCACCCAAAAGCCTTAATTTTCTTCAAAAGATGACCCTGCGCCTGATACGCCAGTGCACCTGAACACAAAAAAATAAATAAAAAAATAGACAAATACATTAATAAATAAATACAAAAACAAATACCATATATTCCGGTATATAAGGCGCACCCAAAAGCCTTGATTTTCTTCAAACGATGCCCCCGCGCCTTATACGCCAGTGTGCCTGAACACAAAAAAATAATAAATGAAAAAATAGACAAATACATTAATAAATAAATACAAAAACAAATACCATATATTCCGGTATATAAGGTGCACCCAAAAGCCTTAATTTTCTTCAAAAGATGACCCTGCGCCTGATACGCCAGTGCACCTGAACACAAAAAAATAATAAATAAAAAAATAGACAAATACATTAATAAATAAATACAAAAACAAATACCATATATTCCGGTATATAAGGCGCACCCAAAAGCCTTGATTTTCTTCAAACGATGCCCCCGCGCCTTATACGCCAGTGTGCCTGAACAAAAAATAATAATAATTAAATAAATAAATCGAAAAATAAATTAATAAATAAACACACACAAAATACCATATTTTCCAGTGTATAAGGCGCACCCAAAAGCCTTGATTTTCTTCAATAGATGATCCTGCGCCTGAAACGCCAAGGCGTTGACAACGCGTTGACCATGCCCCCTATACGCTGGTGCGCCTTATATGTGAAGTAATATTGAACCACAACAGAAAACAAACAACCAAAAAATACTATGTGTCCTATTACTATCACAATATAAAAAGTTGATGTGCTTCCATTTGCTTGACATACACAATAAATAAATGAATAACGTATTTTCCGGTGTATAAGGCGCACCCAAAAGCCTTGATTTTCTTGGAAATATGACCCTGCGCCCTATACTCTAGTGCGCTTTATATGTGAAGTAATATTGTGCCACAATAGGTCTTGCAACTACTTTCAACAGCAATCGACTCCATTTCCCACTTTAGAAGAAGTCGTGCATATCTCCAGCCTCTGATTTAGCGCCTTATAATGTGGGTGTGCTTTATATTTGGAAAACTAGATACAGTAAAGTCTCGTTATATCGATATCGGATATAGCGATAGTCCCGGTTATATCGATACTATTTCTATGCACGCACGGAGAAAATTACATGCAAACAGGGTCGGATATATCGATAGTCCCGGTTATATCGATATTTTTTCGGACTCCCTTGAATATCGATATAACGAGACTTTACTGTATTCAGATATTATATTTGGAAAACATTTTTCATTCATTGAAGGTGAGCTTTATACTCCAGTGCGCCATACAGTGAGACCTCAACTTACGAACTTAATTGGTTCCCAGACAGAGTGTGTAAGGCGAAAAGTGTGTATCTCAAAAAAAAAAATTCCCATAGGAAACCATTATAATGGGAATAATCCGTTCCCGGGTTTCCATAAAATATGCTTTTCAACTAAATAAGCCTTAAAACTACACACAATATACCGTATTCTATGTACAGTAAAGTCTCGTTATATCGATATCGGATATATCGATAGTCCCGGTTATATCGATACTATTTCTATGCACGCACGGAGAAAATTACATGCAAACAGGGTCGGATATATCGATAGTCCCGGTTATATCGATATTTTTTCGGACTCCCTTGAATATCGATATAACGAGACTTTACTGTATAATAAATGTGCTATTGTATTATAATGAAAGAAATACACTGCATTGTATCATAAAGTCACTTTATTTACATTTGTGATGGTCATTTATGGCTTGATGGAATGGTTGGAGGTCGAAGGTCAAAGGGAATTGCTGTTTGGAAAGAGAGGCGCATTACATGAGTACTGTAATTAAAGAAATAAACTGTGTGTAAAATAAAGTTTTATTTACCTTTTTGATGGTCGTTGATGGCTTATGGAAGGAGAGTCACCTTCCATAAGGACTGTTGGTAACTTAACCTCTGGTGCTGTTCGGTCGTGTGCTTCCGCCGAAGATCACTCCGCCAGCCGTGGTGGGTGTGTATTATGAAAATAGTGCTTATTATAAGGTTTAATTTTCATAAATTTGACGTTTGTAAGACCAAAAGTTTGTAAGTTGAGGTGTTTGTAAGTTGAGGTCTCCCTGTATATATGGAAAAGGTTTTGAAATACACCATTCATTGGGGTTGCGCCTTATACACCGGAAAATATGGTTCTCTTGACAATCACCATCATTGGACGACATCAGAAAGTGGAATGAGGAGATGGTGAGCATGAAAGTTGAGACTGGATTGCGACTGCGAGTTCAATGCGTAAAAATATAATTCCTGACATCAACAAGCATGTCAAAATCTCATGACTGTGTATGATTTTCAATGACATACATTTCACGGTAAACACGCTTCATTGTTTCCGGCCTTATCTATGTATATATCTATGCATATTCTTTGACCTTATTTAATCCCGGCCCCCAAATAAGAACATAAACACGGTACTGCGTGATGCCCCAAGGCCGACTCTTCCTGGAACAGGAACGTTAGCAATAGCATGTCGCGCTACGCCTTATAACAGGGGTGTCAAAGTCATTTTTTTGCCGCGGGCCACATTGTAGTTATGGTTTCCTCTCGAGGGCCGTTATGAATGTGGGGAACCCATTAGAATGTTTAAATCCCTTCAAATATGACATATAGAGCACACAGCAAATTAATGAAGAACTCGTTTTCAAATCTGAAGTCAAGAATAATGACTTTTATTGTGGTTGACATCCAAAAATATGAAATTTTGGCTCTGATTTTAGCAATCATCATGGAATTTAACAAGTTTGATTTGCTTTCGCGGGCCGAAAAAAATGATGTGGCGGGCCGAATTTGGCCCGCGGGCCTTGACTTTGACACATGTGCCTTATAATGTGTTGTGCCTTATATTTGGAAAACTTTTTTCATTCATTAAATAATAGAGTGGGGACAAATAAGCAAAAATCCGATTTCCACATATTTTCTCAAAATTCAAATATTTTTCACTATTTTTCCCTCAAGAGTGAAATTGAAAATAAGGAATACCGTATTTTCCATTGTATAAGGCACACCCTAAAGGAACGCCTCATAGTTCGGTGCACCTTATATTTTGAAAAAGTTTGAAAATACACCATTCACTGGAGGTGCGCCTTATACTCCAGTGCGCCATTTCACTGGAAAATATGGTCAATAAAATCTTTATCTATAAATCTTTATTGCACATGTTCATAATTGCGTTCAAATGAATGTATCATTTAGCAGTAGAAATGACTTGCAGCAGCCATGTCAGCAGTTTGGTAAAACTCATAACTTGGGGGGGGTTGGTATGATTTTTATCATGTTAAAATCAAAAGTACATTTCCTGAGCCCCGTTGAACCTTGTTGGGCAGAAACATATAAAATAAAAATGAAAAAAAATCAGCAAAATAAATGAATAATCAAGTGAGCTCATAGTTACTCAATTCGAGGCGGCTACCACTTTGCATGTTATTTCCACTCCGGCTAAGATGCTATCGATGGAGGCTAATCTGTCGCCTTGGATCATTTCTGATTGGCATTTTTCAACCTTAAAGTATCTGAAAGGAAAGCTTATTCATTCATGATTTTGGCAGCGTCCATTACTTGGGTCATTAGCGTGGAATAGTGGTTATGTTGAACCTTGTGAGGCAGCTGGAAAAATATACATGATTTCGCAAATCAATTTCGCTACTTTGCAAAATGATCGCAATTTTGATGACTGCGCTAATTAGAGTCCGTTGGGAGGCTAAAGTTGGGACCTTCACATTGGAATTTAACTCATTCACCGCCATTCACGAATTTATTCTGGAATTGAAAATACCATGTGTAGCGCCATTCCTGAATTTGTTCGGGTTTTGTTTGTGCAGTTGGGTGCCGATAAAGTGCTGGTCAGACCTCTGGCAATGTTTTTCCCTTCCGCTAGGGGGAAGCATTTGCCTTTTGTCCATGTTAGCGCTTTGTTACAGCTTCAGCTGTTGTTAAAGGGCTATATAAATCAATATGTATGTATTGTATTGTATTGTATTTTGTACAGCCTCCCCCATTTCAAGGTCAGATAACTTCAGACCCTTATAATTTAGGGATTAACTATTCCTAAATTTGGCATTAACTCTTTTTTTCTGATGAAAGAAGAGAGTCTCAGGTTTTTTTTACGCTGAATTGAATGTTTATGTCATCTTAAAAGTCAATATTAGTGGGTCCTGGAATTTGAGTCAAAATGACAAAAGCCCTGGCACTGGAGTGGAAACATATTTGCACATGTCTGGCAGTGAATGAGTTCACTAATATGACTTTTGTGTTCCCTACAGACTTTGAAATTATGATTTGTCTAAATGAAATGCAAAATTTGAAGGCTTGACAGTGGTGGACAGTGGTTTGCATGTCTGCCTCACAGTGCTGAGGTGCCTGGTTCGATTCCGGCTTCGGCCTTCCTGTATTTCGCTTTGGGGTTTCGCTTTGTATTCTCTGTCCACTTCTTGACAATCGTCTTGAGACTGCAGTCACCTGTGCACCTTTTGCAGTCACATATTCCCATTTTAACACATGAAATTTGACCCACTGCTGCACAAGACGAATTTGCAGAGTGCAATCTTGCAGAAATTATCCAAGTTTGTTTCCTTGATTGCTTTTGATGCTGCTGCTCAGCAGCATGTCCGTTTTTTGTTGTTTTTTTTTGGTCATCATTTCAATCAAGTAGACGAGCAGCCACTCTAAGTCATTGTTGCTCTAATTCTAATGGCATGGCAGGATCGAGGGGGAGTTCAGACTCATTCATGAGCAGCAGCTCCATTAAGACCACTTTGAAGTGTACTTCAGGCTCGGCATGGAGCACTTGTCATCGCTGTACGTCTTTGGCCTTGTTGCAGAGCTTGAGACTGTGGGATATGGCAATCGGAGGTAATTTCAGCATGGCTGTACAACTGTACAACTGCGGCAAAATATTTTGCTATTTTTTTCTTGGTGTTATTTAGTTATTTTTATTTTTTCATTTATTTGTTACTTTTTTAATATTTAGTTATTTATTTATTCGTCTCTGTAATAATTTTTTTATTTTATTATATTTTGTATGTTATTTCTTATTTTTATTTTATTTTATTTTATTTTATTTTATTTTATTTTTTCTTTTCTTTTCTTTTCTTTTCTTTTCTTTTCTCCCCCTCGATCCTGCCATGCCAATTTTATTTTATTTTATTTTTTAGGGACCTGTCAAAACTTTTGTGAGAATCTCAATGATAGAGTGGGGACAAATTGAAAGCAAAAAAAAATCCGGTTTCCACATATTTTGTCAAAATTGAAGGATTTTTATTTATTTTTTTCCCCTCAAGAGTAAAATTGGAAATCAGGAATACAGTATTTTCCGGCGTATAAGGCGCACTCAAAAGCCTTGATTTTCTTCAAAATGAGAACCTCTGCCTTATACGCCGGTACGTGATATGTGAAATAACTGCTTCATGTCACAAAGAGGGTACAGCAAGTGCTGAAGAATGAATGACTTTCTGTGTCTTTGTGTTGTCATATTATTTGGTATTTATTTATTTATTTATTTATTTTCCTTTCTTTCCTTTCCTCTTTCATAACTGTGCTGCTGACGCGAATGGCTGCCGCTGCTTACCCGCACAAAAAAAAAATCCAGTGACTGTAAAGTGTCCTTGAGAGTTTTGAAAGGCGCTTAGAAATTAAATGCATTATTATTATTATTATTATTATTATTATTATTATTATTATCCTTTTTTTCCCCTGTAGAAGTTGTGCATAGACCCAGCCTCTACTGTAACGCCTTATAATGTGGTATGCAACTTTCCTCATTGAAGGTGTGCCTTATAGTCCAGTGCGCCTTATATACGGAAAATGGTTGCAAATAAACCATTCATTGGGGTACGCCTTATACTACGGTGCGCCCTATACACTGGAAAATACGGTAACTAGATTGCGACATTGTGTCTCAATACCAAAATATGGCGTCTATAAGTTTGGAACACGTCAAGGTGAAAAGGGGGTGGGACATCTGTCACTCCGGCGTTGGTTGCATTCTTGTTAGGTCAGTGATCCGGGCTACAGTATTTGGGCTCCCCCCCTGACAAAGGTATGGCGTTTGTGCGTGGCGGTCGGGACAGGCACTGATCCCCCCCCGAAGGCTAATTTTACTCAAGGCGTGATTGACAGGAGCAGGTGGATTGAATCGGGACATTGGTAGGGGCGTTGGGGATGAGCTGGGGGGGGGGGGGGGTGGACAGAAATACACCTGATTTTAGTTCAGATGCAGAGAGACATTGGGGGTAACGACACAACCCAAATCGGGGGTTTCTATTCAAAGCCAGCTGGTCTGGCTTTTACTACATGTGGGGGCATTTATTCGGGGGCCATCTTGGGGTATTTGTAGTTTCACAATTGTCCATTTTTGCATTTTTTTATTTTTATTTTGGGGCCTCAGCTGGTGCTGCAGGGTGCAACTTCCCGGTGAAGCAAAGAAAGAAAGAAAACGGCACGGGTGAGTTGTCCATTTCCCTCCCCGGACCCAAATCAAATTAAGACCGCATGGTAGGTCAAGGCTTCCTTAAAGCGATTTGGTCATTATTTTGCTATTCGAGCCTCTCATTAATTTTTTCCCCTTTGATATCAATGGATGTTTTTGCTCGATTCATCCTCAATTGAGTGAGTCATGACCAAAGGATACGTTCAACTTTTGTTTATTTTGGGTTTTACCACGCATCTGCACCGCGTACCGATGCCCGAGACGCTTCGCCATCGGAGGGCGTGGCCACGTCCCAGCTGTTGCCAATCATCTCCGTTAGGGAAAAAGGTGACTGAGGCACCTGGAAAAGTACGTCTTAAACTTTTAACGTCTCTGGTTTTTATACCTCTGAAGTAAGACAAATGGTTGGAGGCGTTAAAGTGTAACTTAAGATGCTGTTATTTCTCTGTTTCTAATTCTTCACAGTCAGTTGACGTTAGCGCTACATTTAAGAGTAATTGCTTCGAACATCTTTTGTTCACAGTCTGGAAGTCTTGGTGAGGAGATAAATAAAATAAAACAGCCCCCCCAGCATGCTGTTTGCTTTCAAAATGACTCATTTCCTCAAGGTAGCCCCCCCATGCAGAATATATACACATCAATAATCATAATATGCATCACAGAGTTTCTGTGTTTAAGGACACGCTGAGATCAAGTTTGCAGGTAGAGAAAAATCTTTCGGAATGTGTTTCAGGGGCAGTGGTCACTGCAGTGGACGAGTTATAGTGATACCTGGGCTTACGAACTTCATTGGTTCCCAGACAGAGTGTGTAAGGCGAAAAGTGTGTATCCCAAAAAAATAATTTCCCATAGAAGCCATTAAAATAGGAATAATCCGTTCCATAAAACATAATTTTCTACTTTGCAATTTTCTAAGCCTTAAAACTACACAAAATATACCTTATTTTATGTATAATAAATGTGCTATGATATTATAATTAAAGAAATAAACTGCACTGTATAATAAAGTCGTTTTATTTACCTTTGTGATGGTCGTTGGTGGCTTGATGGAATGGAGTTGCCGGTTTCATCAGCATTAAACACTTGATGAGGAACGTAGCCTTCTTTTTTCATCATCTTGAGGAATTATCCCTTGTAGGTGCTTTCTCTGTGATCATTTCGCCTCAATATTACTCCACATATAAGGCGCACCTCCGTATAAGGCGCAGGGTCATTTTTTTTAGAAAATGAAGGCTTTCAGGTACGCCTTATACACTGGAAAATACAGTAAATGATCACAGCAACTTGCTGTTGTTGTCAAGAATTTTCCGGGCCTCTGATAGAACACAGGCCTTCAAATAGTCGTTACTCAAAGGCGCATTTAAAATGTTTTAAACAAATTATCACTGAAGAGCTTTTTTTTTCCCCCGCATATGGGAGCAGTTACTTTGGCGACATGGAAATAAGTGAAGCAGTCTTCTCTTAGCGTATCATTGTTTTACCCTCCTATCTTTTTTTATTATTAAACATATCTAACATTTCCAGCAGCCGTCCAACCTCCTGCACGCAAACTCCCCTTCCGCCGACCCCCCCCCCCCCCCTCGAGCTCCTTGGAGGCCCAAAAAAAAAATCTCAGTATGACGCTGCGGCACCATGAAACAACGGCAACGCGGCAGGGCGGCCTAAATCTACAAAACACAAGCGTTGGCGCGAGGCAGCTCTTTTGATCTGCAGCTAATCTCAGTTGCCTGCCTCCCCTCTGATCATGTCTGAATAAGAATGAGTTGGGGGGCCATCCTAGAGGCACAAAGAGCTTTAGACGCAGCCGCTCATCTGCTGCCATCCAGCGCAAAGCGCGCTCCCGCCAAAAATCTCCGCTCCCGTACGCATCAAAGCTTGGTTTGGATGTCCCGTCTTCTTCTTTTTTTTTCCTTCACAGTCCAATGCTATCAGCTGCTTGTGGAGCATGTGGAAGAAGTCACGTCACTGTGCTGAGTGATCTTTAATTGTCAAGGTCAACAGTTGCAGGAGGGGCTGCTGGGTAATGGTTACTCGACTGAATGGAAACACTGAGGACTGTTGGCTTTGGGGGGTGGAGTCAAAATTTTGCCTTAAGATTTGCGGCGCCATGAAAATACCCCATGGGTGAATATTGTTATGACCCGTGATATATCGATGATACGGTATGCACTAAAGAAGTGTCGGCTGGTCAATAGGGGGCGCCATGGCATTGGCGTGGCCACATCACCTTTGAAACGCAAGGAGGCGAGGAGGCTATGAAAAGCCAACGATTGTTGGATTAACCTTTATTAGTCTTGCAGTGGAGAAATTTACATTTCACAGCAGAATGGATGAGGAAAGGAAGAAGTAGAAAAACAAAATACAGGAGCTGCTGTAAAGGCAGGCATTGTCATGGCGCCAAAATAACAACAAAATAATAATATGACAACACCAAGACACAGTCATTCAGTTTTCAGCACTTTCTGCACCCTCTTTTTTGTATGAAGCTGTTTTAGATGAAAGAGGAGAGGATCAAAGCGTCCTTTTCACCAGTGGATTAGGGACATCATGGTGGAATGTGCATGTCTGCTACAAGCTAAATGTTGAAAGCAAACACCAAGCTGTAGCATTGACGAAAGGGATTGTCTCAAATCTCCTGTCCCACGTAAATCCGCTTCAATTCCAAGCCGCGACAGTGCCACATATGCACGTACGCCTTGCGCTGACGCACCTTCATTCTCGGCGCGGGCTCCTCGAGCTATGTATCCATCCAGCCTCAGACTGTCCAACAGCACTGACCCTATCGCATGATGACAGTTCAAATGGCACCGACATCCCTCCCAATCAAAAACGGTGCTGGCATATTCATGCTGCGGAAAAGGCGCAACCGCTCAGCACAGTCTCCTCCTTGATGAATGTCGTAGCCAAAAATGCTGAAAACAATCCGTATCCATTCCACACGTTGCCTTCGTCGCCGCCGAACTGTGTTTATTTTTCATTTCGCGCAGCTGTCAAACAATTTCTAAATCATGGAACCAGTTGTTGTTATTCACTAAGAACCTCCACGTGGCTTGCATGGTTCCCATTCTACATGCCTGAAAGGTATATGTCCGGTTGGCCAATATTGTTTTTGTGTTGGAACTGGGGACGTTTTAACTCATTCACTGCCATTCCCGAATGTATTCAGGAATTGAAAAGCATGACGTGGATCACCATTCCCGAATTTGTTCAAGTTGTGTTATTTCTTGTGGGATGGGTGCTGATAAAGCGCTGGTCAGACCTCTGGCAATGTTTTTCCCCTCCCGCGAGGGGGCAGCATTTGCCTTTTGTACAGCCACCCCCATTTCAACATCAGATAACTCCAGATCCATGTAATTTAGGAATTAACTCTCTTTTTTTCTGATGAAAGAATCTAGTCTAAAGTTTCTTACGCTGCATTGAATGTTTATGGAGTCATGAAACTCAATATTCTGGGGGTCCTGGAATTTGAGTGAAAATGACAAAAACCCTGGCACCGCAGTGGACACATTTTTGCACATTGTCTCTCGGTGAACGAGTTGACAATGGCTATTACACATTTATTACAGTGAAACTAGATTAAAAATAGGATTTGAACGGCTTATTTCAAGTCATTCCCCTATCTGCAACAGAGTTACCTAATCCAAACACGGGATGTCAACCAGCATTCCGGAACGGATATTCGCACCACTGTACCTATTTTGTGACCTAAAAGTGTTCCTAGATAATGATGTGTTTTGGCTTATTTTGGTCCCTGACTTTTTTCATTCAGCAATGCTCTAAAAAGTGTCAAAGCACCATCTTTTGTGCTGCCTGCCTGCCGGCCCACCTTGTGGGGTTGTGGTGCAGCCAGTCAAGTCGGTCACAGGACTATGGGGCTCTTCCTGTGATGTAACGGGAGCGTCGGACAGAACAAAGGCAGAGGTTGTTGTTAGGCTTGTGCCTCATCCATGATGCATAAAAGGTGTATAGTGAGAACGCTGTCGGTTAAACGCTGCACATGCAAAATGGCCTCCGCTGTGTTCGTTTTGACACTGCTCACTATCAGGGGGGGTCGCTTTGAGGTCTTTGGTCATATCTTCTTACTGTGATTCTGCAGGCGACTCGGTATGAGGTTCTGTAGTCAAAAAAAAAATGCATATGATTGCACAGTGCTGTGTTATTGGCCAAATCATGCCTTGGAAGGTCAGTGAGTCATACCACATTGGAACAGGGCATCTCGTACCATCTACTTGACTATATTTTTGGTTAAGCTAGAACTAATTGTACGATTTACCTTGAAATACCAACTGCAAAAAAAATAAATAATAAATTTAAATAATAAAATAAAATGAATACATAGATAACTAGATGAATGTATGAATGAATAAATAGATAAAAAAATAATAATAATAAATAAATGAATGAATGAATAAATGAATAACTAAATAAATAAATGACTCAATAAATATTGCTGCTGTGTTACTTGCTGAACGCTGCTGCGAATGGCTGCCGCTGCTCACCCACACACAAAAAAAAAAAATCTGTAAAGTGTCCTTGAGAATTTCGAAAGGCGCTTAGAAATTAAATGTATTATTATTATTATTAATATTAATATTAATATTAATATTAATATTGTTAAATAAATAAATACATGGTTAAATAAATAAATGGCTCACAAAATGGCGAAATAAATAATAAATAATAATAATAATAAATAATAAATGAACAATGATGATGATTCAATAATAAATGAACAGACACATGAATAAATGAATAAATAAATAAATAAATGATTGAATAAATGCCTAAATAAATAAATGGCAAAATAAATACATAGATAAACACATACATACATATGTGCGTAAATGCGTACGTACATACATACATAAATTGTATGGCAAATATTTATGAAGTTCCATATTTCTTTTAGGGATTGTGGCATGTGTTTTTGATCGTGTCACATTTGTTTTATTTTGAATTTTATATCACCAAGGCTTATTTGTCAGCACCCCCAAAATAAATAAATAAATAAATAAATAAATAAAGATCCTTGCAATTGTGATTTTCTGTTTTATGAAACATTCCGCCCGAGTCTGAAGCTACATGACTTAATTAAGTGGTTTTTGTCACCTTTGCTCACCTAATTATGCCACTGCTAAAAATCCCTGCAACTATAATTACTGGTGATATTTCCCTGACTTTCATTACAAATCTGATTAATAAGGGGGAGCCAAATTATGCTTAATATATTGCTTTGAATGAGTAAGACCAAGAACAAAGGCAGAGAGAGATCTGCTGTGGATTGATGGTGTGGGGGCGGGTGATGTGCAATTTGGATATCGGCTCAGTGATATGATGAAGGATGAGCTACCAAAAAAAAAGCCTTCACTTCCACCAAATAGTGAGTTGAGTGGAGCATTACGACATCATTTTATTTACCGTATTTTCCGGTGTATGAGGTGCACCGGAATATAAGGCACACCCCCAATTAATGGTATATTTTCAAACTCCATGAATAAGGTGCACCGGACTATCAGGGATTTATACTGTATATAGGGCCAAAGCTACCAGCAAAATGTTTGTTCGCTGACGAAGCCACTTAGATGAGAAGCGAAATGTCCGACACCTTCAAATAATAATAATAATATCGATGAGAAGGTTTCTTCAGCCGCCATCTGTACAAAAGTGAAGGTTTCGGACGTTTCGCCTCCTATCCAAGAGGCTTCGTCAGCGAACTAAAGTCTGACTGGTCGTATCGGCCCTATTTATATATCCCTACTGTCCAGACCTGGTGGCGCCGGACACAGCTATGATAGGTCCCTACTCTCAGGTTGGGGGGGCAGAGGACCCCTCCCTGTGGCCCCACTGATCATCGATGGACCACTCCTGTACGACTGTACGACTGAGAGCTTACACAGAAGAAATAATAATAATAATAATAATACATTTCATTTCTAAGCGCCTTTCAAAACTCTCAAGGTCACTTTACAGTCACACGATCAGTTTTTCTGCGGGTGAGCAGTGGCAGCCACACGCGCCAGCGTTTACTCAACCCGGAAGCAACTCAAATATATAGAAAGCTAGATAGCTAACAGATAGCTAATAGATAGCCAGCTAGACAGTTAGTTAACTAGCTAGATAGCCATAAAACTAATATATAGCCAACTACATAGCAAGCCAGCTAGTCTGCCAGATAGCTAATAGATAGCAAATGAATAGCAAATAGATAGCCAGCTAGGTAGCTAGCTGATAGATAGCAAATGGATAACAAATAGATAGCTAGATAACAAATGGATCTGACATGGTCATTTTGGGTAACGTTATAGAAGAAAGGAAAAAGTGCACATAACAAAAATTTTACCTTACACTTTTGCCTCTGCTTAGTAGTGATGGGAAAATGAAGCTTCATGAAGCACTTGCGATATTTTTTTACTCCTCCAGATGGTGTTCTTGTTTTGTATTTGAAAGTTGACGCAAAGGAAATGTCTGAAAAAAATCTGCATCTTTAAACCAAGACTATCATCTCAAGAACTATCACAAGTGCTTCATGAAGCTTCATGAAGCTTCACTTGCCCATCACTACCGTTTCGTTTTGACCCACAAAAAAAAGCTTCATCTTATAGAAGTACAGATGACACATTTTCATCGCTACCAGTTAGCTTGCAATGTTGAAAATCATTTTCTCTTCTGAATAAACCCAATTGAGATTTTTGGGCTAGCAATGCGTCGGGTCGTCACATCGCGTTAAATTCAACTGGGAGCGCCCACAGACAGAATGATGAAAAGTTGTAAATACTTGATAAGCATCTTTCAGATACATGTGACACATAACAACTAGCGAGTGTTTAGCGATCGCCGGCTAACTCTCCAGAGCCGCGCCTGCTTGTCGTCTTCAGCTGTGAGTGGCAGCTTGTGTTTTTACGTGAGCCAGAGCCACAACAGATTGCATCGGGCCTGTCACTGTTCCCTCCGTCACCCTGGAAATGTGTTTGTGTTTATATCTTTTGTTGAAAAGGGGGTTTATGGGGTAGGGGGTTCCTTTCTTTCCACCTCTTTTACAGATTTTTTTTTTTTTCCCGGGCGAGTTCTACCGTGTGTCTGCATGCGCGTGTGTGACACATGCGGTGAAGTGGCTGCCAGGAGAGGCTTAACTACCAATCCGAGCCAGATCGCTATCTGCAAAACCGCACGTGTGTGTTTCGTCCACTCGAATTACCCTCCCCTTCTTCTTCACGGCAAATCACAAAACCTTGCAAAAATTGCCTTAGGTGTGTAAACACAGGCTTGCGTGTCGGAATCAACATAATTGTTTTGCTAAACTGTTAATTTGACTTTGACGAGACAGTCAGCTGCGCTCGCTCACGCCTTAAATAATGAGCTTAGGGATCACATTTATACAGTGCGTGTGATCAAGGGCTGGGAAATGTATTGACTTGGACAGGAAAGGTTTCAGGAGGCAAACTTATACTGTAATTACATTTCCATTTAGGAGAAATGACTTTGGCTCAGGATGACATGAACGGCGCAAAGTATATTTATTCAATCTACAGTCGAGTTGATTTGTTCGCATGCAACTGTGTAGCGTGTACATCTCAGTCATAATATGTGCCCCGGCGTTGTAATAGTCTTTAATGTTTTCATTCGGCAATGTTTAGACTTGACGAAGCACCCCGCAGGTCAAATATGCGGCACGTCTAACTCTGTGCGCGGTCTGGATTGAATAACGCTAGCTTTGCTTGTTTTTCAGCATTTAAATCGACAGACGTATCGTAAAAGTTTAGAATGGTATGGAAATCGAAATAATCGGCAAAGTTTAAACATGTTGGGTGGACAATTTTGGAAGTTGAAGGTCATTTAAAGACCAAGTGCAAGTGAGTTGGTTCAAACTGAAAACGAGCATTATTTTACTGAACGGTTCATGAAATGTGGAAGTGTGAGAGACACCGAATGAGTTTCATGTGGTTGTCTGACAGCGTGAATGTCAAAAGAGATCAAGTATTTTGATCCATACTTTAACTCATTCATTGCCAGACGATGTGAAAAAAATGTGTCCACTCTCGTGCCAGGGTTTTTGTCATTGTCATTTGAATATCAGGACCCACAGAAAATTGAGTTTAAGGACGACATAAATATTCAATGCAGCGTAAGAAACTTAGACTCTCTGCTTACATTCTAAAAAATGAGTTAATTCCTAAGTTAGATGGAGTTATCTGAGCTTGAAAGGGGTGGGGGGTGGCTGTCCAAAACACAATGCAATACATACATATTGATTAATATAGCTCTTTAACAACAGCTGAAGCTGGAACAAAGCGCTAACAAAAACAAAAGGCAAATGCTGTCCCCTCGTGGAAGGGAAAAAACATTGCCAGAGGTCTGAACAGCGCTTTATCGGCCCCCCGCAAGAAAAAACAAAACCCCAACAAATATATATTTTCACAATGGAGAATTGCCGTGGCGTGGAATGTCTTCTTCTTTCTTGGAGGTCATAACAGGAAATAAATGAGAAGGCTACACAAATCTACTAGCTAGCTGGCTAGCTAATATCTAGATAGCTATTTAACTTGTTCTGTGACTGTGAAGTGACTTTGAGAGTTTTGGAGAGCGCTTGTAAATGAAATGTATTATTATTATTATTATTATTATTATTATTACTAATAATAATAATAATAATATTAATACATTACATTTTAAGCACCTTTCAAAGCTCTCAAGGACACTTTACAGTCACAGACAAGCATAGGTACTATAATAAATCATTAGCTATCTCTTAGCTGGCTAGCTTTCTATCTATTTGAATTACTTCCGGGTTGAGTGAACGCTGGCGCGTGTGGCTGCCGCTGCTCACCTACAGAAAAACTCACCCTGTGACTTTAAAGTGACCTTGAGAGTTTTGAAAGGTGCTTATAAATACAATGTATTATTATTATTATTATTATTATTATACAGGAAGCAGGAGGAGGGTGTATTTGACAAATTGTATGAAATAGAGTTAACTGGTACTAAATCAAAAACAATAGTCATCAGAAAAAAAGGTCAAAAGTAGCAAACAAAACCATGACTAAAACATGACTGAAATTTTTCAATGCCAGCGAATGAGTTCAATGGTGACTGATGTGTTCACGTAAATTTGAATTTGATCAGTTCATTATTTGATCCCATGCTCTACAAGGGGTGTGCGTACTTATGCAACTACTTTACTTCGCTCCAGATTTATCTCAGTTATCCTCCGTAGGTCTCTCGTCGACTATTTAGTGACACGCCACGCTTCATTCTATTGTACTTTTGTTCAGTACTCTCGTCCAGACAAATGCAAAGTGAAATTTATGCTCCAGTATTTTGTCAGATTTCACGTGGTCTTTCAAACGCAACTGCCAAATCTGAACGCGTGTTGCACGCTAACAAACACACCCTCACATCTATGTGAATGCTGTTGCTCTTGCACACTTCTATGAAAACAATTACCATGCCAGTGACAGGTTCTCACTTTTCCTCCTCTTCCTCCTACTAACATTCGCCTCCTTTGCTTCTCCTTGCAGGTGCCAACCAAAGCAGATCACAACCTTTTTTTGAACATTGAGAGGAGCTCTCGGATGAATGACGAAGAAAGCTACCAGACGCTGCTTGAAAGAACATTGAACGTGGGGTATGTTGCAAGAACACACATTAAAAAAAAATTACAAAGTGGCTGGATAGCTGTAGCTAAGCACACTGGTCTTTTTTTCATGGTGTTACGTTCATGACCCTCCCGGACAACGTGTATTGATTATAATGGTGAACTTATTTTTTTTCTTTGTTTTCATTTTTTCACATTAGTTGAAAGTTTTTTTTTCCTTTTTTTTGAGGGATTGAATGCCAAATCTGTGGTTGTTGCTTTTAACTCATTCACTGCCAGACGATGTGCAAAAATATTTCCACTCCAGTGCCAGGGTTTTTGTCATTTTCACTCAAATTCCAGCACCCACAGAATATTGAGTTTTAGGACTACATAAACATTCAATGCAGCGTTAGGAAACTTAGACTCTTTTGTTTCATCAGTAAAAAAAATAGTTAATTCCTAAGTTATATGGGTCTGGAGTTATATGGCTTGAAATGAGGGTGGCTGTCCAAAATAAATATGCAATACACACATATTGGTTTAGATAGCGCTTTAACAACAGAAATGAAAAAAAGTGGAAATGCTGCCCCCTTGTGGAAGGAAAAACGTTGCCAGAGGTCTGGCCAGTGCTTTATCCGCACCCCAGTAAGAAAAAACAAAACAAAACCCGAACAATTTCAGCAATGGCGCTCCACGTCCTATTTTCAATTCCCGAATAAATCCGGGAATGGCAGTGAGTGAGTTAAATAGCATATGATAGTCCTGATAAAACTATCAGAAATATAATATGGTCATATATTTTGTCATAATCATTAATTAAGGGTAAGAGACAGCTACAGGTGAATTTCTGTTTTGTTTATGAAACATCATTACTATCTATAAATTCCAGCGCATGATAAAATCCCTATTGTGCAGTCTTTGAGAGGCCAAATCGAGAACCAAAGAAATGAAAATATCTCTGTGGTGGGGAATACAAAAATAAAACAAACAAAAAAAGGTAATATATTGTTGAAATCTGCGTCAAAAATACATTTCGGAAACCTATCTCAAGCTATCTTTGATTCAAATGTGCTCTTAATTGGTGTTATCGTAGGTCTGGGTAAGGCAAAGGTAATACTATTAAAGATTAAAAGATCAGGTAATGTGAAGGTGGCATCCCGTGTCATCAGACACCAGCAAGGTTACATTACAAAAAGGCAATGGCCGCCCGTCAAGCCGCCCGATTAGACAGCTTGATTTATTCATCAACTGATTTGATAGGCCGCGTAATCATCCGGACTCGATTGGGTGAATGCCGCTGAAAGGATTAGGTCACTGCTTGGGATCGACTTACTCATGTTTTGTTTTGTTTTTGTTTTTTTGGGGGGGGCAATGTAGCGACCTTAATGAGGATAAAGTGGTCTGGAAGATGGATGGATGGATAGTTAGGGTGAGCTATTAGTACCAGAGTGTCTAAACATTTTGCTCCGAAAAACTTAAACCTAAAGTTAACGGGCACATAAAGCCATCTAGTAATTCTTTAAACTTAGTTAAAACCAGTTCAAAAACAGATTTATTTTCAAATTAAACATGACATATTATTGCTCCCCAAATATGGTCAATTTTTGGACAAAATTATTGGTCTGGCTCAAAGTAGTTGTTTTTTTTATGTTGTTTGCATTATGAACCAATGTAAAGTGTTGAAAATAGAATAAGATCAAATCTATTACATCAAATCACACCTGAATATATTTACGTTACATACATTTGAATATCTATCTACTTAGCTATCTGGCTAACTATCTATCTATCTACCTGTCTATCTACCTAGCTATCTCGCTATCTAGCTATCTAGCTATCTCGCTATCTTGCTATCTCGCTATCTCGCTATCTATCTAGCTATCTCGCTATCTATCTAGCTATCTCGCTATCTTGCTATATCACTGTCTCGCTATCTCGCTATCTCACTATCTCGCTATCTGTCTAGCTATCTAGCTATCTCGCTATTTATTTTTTTTATTTATAATGCGTCTGTGTAAGCTCTCAGTCGTACAGGAGTGGTCCATCGATGAAAAGGTTTCTTCGGCCGTCATCTGTACTTTTTTGAAGGTGTCTCACGTTTCGCTTCTTATCCAAGATGCTTCTTCAGCGATCTAAAGTCTTACTGGTAGTTTCGGCCCTATCTATCTATCTGTATATATCCCTATTGTCCAGACATGGCGGTGCTGCTATGATTGGTCCCTGCTCTCAGGTTGGGGGGGAGCAGAGGACTACTCCCTGCGGCTCCACTGATTGTTCATATTGTCCTCCCTAACGACTGGCCTGATTGCCCTATTTGCTCTGGTATCACCTCATCAGCATTACTAATCCTATGTTGCCTAAGCAGGCTGTTGTACGAACGATCCAAATTGAAGCTCCCACCACCATATCGGTTTCGTGACATTTGCACCTAAAAGCTAGCAACCACTCATTTGACGACAATGAGGTTAAAATCTTAGCGAAAGAACATAGATGGTTTGAAAGGGAAGTAAAAGAAGCGATTTTCATTAAAAAAAAGCTACATTTATTTATAATGGTTAGCTCCAATGCTTTGGTGTAGATTTTACACTATTTTTTAAAAGGAAGCATGTAAGCCACAAAGGTAAGTTTGGAGAAGTTGCATTTGAACCTATTACACTGGTTACTCAGCTCATTGTTGTATTTGTTGCATCACACATGCTCAAAGAGCTTGTTTTTGAAAGGGGCCATATTGATAAAAGTGATGTAAACATTGCCGTTTGTTTATGAGAGATATTAAAGGCTTTTTGTTTGGTGGAGGGACCATGTGAGCCCAGACTTTGATGCAAAATAGATTTTCGACTTATTTGGAAAAACTCCACTCCAATATGACAACAGTTATCTGTTCAAGGTGATAAAGCAAATAGTTGAGTATTTATCACGATCATGAGGTGGCCCGCAGCCCTCTGTCCCACTGTAATAGATTTGGATTGGATTGGATTGGATTTGCCTTTATTAGTCTCACAGTGGAGAAATTTACATTTCACAGCAGCAAAGTGATGAAAGTAATGAAAGTAGAAAAACAAAATTTGCCTCCGCGTTGAGCAGATCTTCACTTTCAGAAACAAAACAAGAGCGATCTGTCGGAAACTGTTCATTTTTAATTTACTTGAAGGTGTGATGTGCTCACATGTTTACCTTGACATCGAGCAGAAGGTAGAGCAAACAATATCTGTTTATGCAACAGAAGTGTGTTTATTCATGGGGATATTATGAAGAGACAAAGTGAACTACAGTAAAGTCTCGTTATATCGATATTGGTTATATCGATAGTACTGCTTATTACGATACTATTTCTATGAACGCAAGGAGAAAATTTACATGCCGCAGCATCGGATATATCGATAGTCCGGTTATATCGATATTTTTTCCGACTCCCGAGAATATCGATATAACGAGACTTTACTGTATTTTAATAGTTTATTGGAAGCTGCAAATAGAAAATCTCTATAGGAAGCCAATGTGTGAGGATTAGTAGTTGTCAGGGTTATGGACCCCGTTGCACACCCCTGCCCTGATTTTTCTTATTTTACCTTTTGCACACCTATACTTTACATCATTCATTTGCTGTATCCATCAGGCTGCCGAATACTAGACTGTGTGAACGTTTGAGATTCAAACCCGAGGTCCTTAGAACTGTGAGGCAGAGTCCCTAACCACTACAGAAACATGCAGCCGCTCCCTAGACCAAATATGTTCACTCATTTACTGCCATCCCTGAATTTATTCGAGAATTAAAAATATGACGTGGAGCGCCATTCCTGAATTCGTTCGGGTTTTCTTTTTTCTTTTTTTGGGTGCCGATAAAGTGCAGGCCAGACCTCTGGCAATGTTTTTCCCCTTCCACAAGGGGGAAGCATTTCCCTTTTTTCCATATTAACGCTTTGTTCCAACTTCAGCTGTTGTTAAAGCGCCATGTAAACCAATATTTTATTGTATTTTGGACATCCACCCTCATTTCACGCTAATATAACTCCAGACCCATATACTTTAGGGATTAACTCTGATGAAAGAAGAGAATCTAGGGTTTCTTGTGCTGCAATGAATGTTTATGTCGTCCTAAAACTCAGTGTCCCGTGGGTCCTGGAATTTGAGTGACAATGACAAAAACCCTGGCTGGCACTGGAGTGGACACATTTTTGCACATGTCTGGCAGTGAATGGGTTAAGTAGCAGTAAGCACTTTTTTATTTTTCTTCTTAGGAGTTCCTTTCCTGCAGTTGTAGCCTGTAATTTACTTTCAAGCTAAATCGCTAAAATTGGTTGATATGGTAACGGAAGCTCAACTCTTTCATGGCAAAGCACTAATGCATTATTGTGATTTCGAATCTGTTACTTTGAAGCAAAAGTTTTATTTCCTTGAGTTCATACACACACAGTTCGATGACAAACCAAACAAGCATCGAACGGAACATATTCCAAATCTTCCCTTTGGCAGCCGTATAATATTCAAATAATTACAAGGGCTATCTGGGATTCATCTTTTGTACATAAAGCCATGGTGATGCCTGTCTGGCGCTTATCTGAAGTGGCAAACTTGCTGCTTTAATTGTTATCGTCACAGCAGTGGAGTGGATGTTTTGAAATCATGCGGTTGGGCGGATAAGGGCTTGCTAATTCCCCATGCTTACTGTCTATGTCAGGTCTTATCATCTGGAGATAGCGCCTTCTTCCACAATGAGTGGCGCCATGCGGGAGGTGGAACTTTTTTTTGACGGGGACCACCACAAATGGGAGGGGATAAGATTCAGAGATTCACATTTGACGAAATCTGCAGAAGGCATTTCTATGAAAGCAGCGTTTAAAGGACAACCGACGTGACTTTTTTGTTTCTTAACTGACATGAGAAAAACGTTTTATAGCATCTAAAATACCCAAAACACGCTGTATGATATTTTTATTCAAATGCAAAACACCAATAAAAATGAATTAAAGTGTCCAAAATCTGCAAAAAAATTGAGCTGCGAATTGGGCATTTTCAGAAAGTCCCGCCCCCAGTTCGTGACGTCACGCCAAGACGTCTTGCATTGCTGGAGAATCAAAACAATGCCTTCAGATTCGGAGAAGATGCTTTCTTGTTACACATCCAGTTATGAATATGATTCAAATAGTTCTGAAGAGGAAAGCATACATGTTTGCAATTGATTAAAGAAGTCCTTCGGTGTCGTTTTGAGGCATCTGGACTGCAATGTAGCGTCCCAGAAAAGTGGCACAAAATGGCCACCAAGCTGTTGTGAGGAATGAATCAGCCTGTTTGCACAGGCTGATGAATTCCTTCCATGGAGCTTGGGCGCCCTCTTATGGCGGCTTTTGGGTGCAACATGAGGTTTTCAGACCAAATAAGTACAGCAAAATACATTGACGTGATGGAAGGACTGCTACAATGTGTCTTTTTTTTCTGTCAGGGGCGTTCCTTTGGTGACGTCACATACGGACTCGTCACCGACTCAAAAACAAGACTTCCTGAATATTCAGCGCGAGTCTTAAAATGTAAAATATAGCTATATCCGGTGGAATCTTATTAAAATACGCTCAGTCGAAGTCATTTGAAGCCATTTTACAAATTATGGACACAACCTGTCCGGGGGCGTCGGTTGTCCTTTAAAACATGTGCCTTGGCTTTGCAAAAGCCGGGGAAACAGGGGTCCACTTGCTATTCGCTATCTATTGGCTAGCTAGATAGCTTTCTATCTGTTTGAATTACGTCCGGGTTGAGTGAACGCTTGCGCATGTGGCTGCCACTGCTCCCCTACAGAAAAACTTATCCTGTGACTGTAAAGTGACCTTGATAGTTTTGAAAGGCGCTTATATATGAAATGTGTTATTATTATTATTATTATTATTAGTAGTAGTAGTAGTAGTAGGAGTAGTAGTAGTAGTAGTATTAGTATTATTAAGATGATATTTGAGTTACTTCCGGGTTGAGTGAACGCTGGCACATGTGACGAACAAGAAAAAGAAGAAGAACACAAACAAGAAGAAGAAGCCACTCACTAAGAGGAAATAAAAGACTGCCTTCATGGAAAGATACTGTCATGACTAATAGGAAGGAGAAGAAAGAAACAAGACCACCAAGTCAACCCCCCTATCCCCTCTACCCCTAGACCCGTGCTTCTTCCCAGTCACTCCCCCTCCTGGTCCTTGGCGCCTCCTGCTGACGTCATCGCCCAGCGCCACTGATCTTGTCAACAATCACACCACATCTCCCCTTTCTAGCATTGGATAGACTACCAATGATTCAACAGACCTTGAGGATTATTCTGCCTCGTGGTTGAAAGGTCTGCTCGTCCCTCAGACTGTGACAAGGGATCGCACTCCATTTGAGAACAATAACTTGATGGTCCATCTTAACTGATCCTCCTCTATGCTCTGTAATGGGCTGAACATTGTATGGACAAACAGAACAGCATGTACAAGTACATCTCAATATTCGGAATACACCCACCCCCGTTTTTTTTTTTTTTTTAAACGAACAACCCTGCAAGCAGGGCCTGAAAGTAGGGGAAAATGGGTGAAAAAAAAGAAAATCACAAGTCCAACCTGGTTGGTTTCACCACGACTCTTCAAGCATGTCTTTCGATGATGGCTCCTTCCGCTCCTTGGTCCTTAATCCACACACACTGTCCCGGGTTGAGTCTGACGAGGTTCTGTGCACGATGTCGCGTGTTGTAGCGTTGTGCATCTTTTGTCCTCTTCTCATCTTCCTTCTGGATGATGGCTTCTCGGTCGGGGATGGCTGGGTTAAGCAGGACAGGAAGGATGGGAACCCTCGTGCGGAGTCTCCTCCCCATTAGAAGCTGAGCGGGGCTGTACCCGTTTTCAAGAGGGGTAGCCCTGTACGCAAGCAAGGCCAGATAGGGGTCATCTGCTTTTTTCAAGAGGCTTTTGATCGTCTGAACTGCACGTTCTGCCTCGGCAGACCAAAGCACTCTGTCCCTTCAGTAGGATTCCGTCGGACGTTCTACTGTTGGGATCAAACATGGCCAGCACCGGTGTGGACGTCAGCGCGTCTTTTAAATCTTGAAAGGCTCGTGCCTGGTCGACGCCCCACACCCAGCAGTTCCGTTTGGACAGGAGGTCTCGGAGAGGCTTGTCTCGATCTGCCAACCCCGGCACAAACCTCCCCAGTTGGTTCATCATTCCGAGAAAACTTCTCAACTCTGTTAGATTTGTTGGTTCCGGCATCATCCTTACTGCCTCAGTTTTAGCTGGGTCTGGCCTGATGCCGCTGTCTGAGATCACATGGCCTAGAAATGTCACCTCTGACTTTGACAGTTCACATTTTTCCACATTGAGAGTGATGCCTGCCTCCTGGATTTTCTCCAAGGTAGCATGCAGGCGGGCATCGTGCTCCTCCTGCGTTCGGCCCCATATGAGCACATCATCCATGAGGCAAACAACACCGTCCAGCCCTTCTGTAACCTCTGTTACCATTCTGTTTTGAAAGTGTTCAGGGGCGGAGGCTATCCCAAAAGGTAGCCTCTTGAAATACACCAGCACCACCTTCGCCACCCACCGGCACCGATCCACCGGGTCTTTACAAGACGGACACTGCAGCGCGCCCCTGCCGTCGTACAAGCGATTAGAGAGAGAGAGAGAGGAAGAGAGAGAAAGGGAGGGAGGGGAGAGAGAGAGAGAGAGAAAGAAGGCGCTCGTAGTTCTCCCTGACATTGTCGACACTCTCTGCGTGTACTGTAGATGACTTTTTCCCCTCCCAGCGGCGTCCTCAGCTAAATTGCGCTCCTGGATTTTAAGTGCACGTTGCTGCTTGATCTGCCCCCGAGTCCGTCCTCTCAAAACCGAAGCGGCTGTCTCGCGTCCTGTCAGTGCCGTGCCGTCCCGTCCCGTCCGGACCCGGACTCCGAACCCGAGCCCGATCCACCGGCGGACCTGCTCCTCCTCGCTGTTCGCAAGCTTTCTTTCCACATTGACCCTCAGACGGATGCGTTTTCCGGCTGCTTAAAGTAAGTCGAAGCGGTCGCGCGCGCACGTCGCTTTTTAGATAGTTGAGTGCTTTTTTTTCTTCTTCTTTTTTTCTTGTCATTTACTATTTTTTTGTTACACGATCCACGATGCGCGCACCTCCTCAACAAAGTTCCAGTTGCGGTGCCAATTAGTTTGTAAAATCGTGGTTTTATGGTCGCCTTTTGGAGCGTGAGGCTCATCGTGTCGACATGCACGCGCACACCTCTACGTTGACAGAGAACTCAACGCACTTTATTTGGACTTTGAATTCGATTTAAAATAACACGTTGATTGCGATTGACCCATATTTTGGATGATATTTAAAAGTTAGCTTGACTTTCGGTGGAAATAAAACTGTCATTCAAAAAGCGTCCCGGGCAGAGTTAGAAGGAAGCTTGAATAACCTTTTTAAAAGTGAAAGTGTTTCTAATCGCTAATATATGTATGTTTGTATATACGCAAATTGATAGGGTTTAAAATAACGGATCCAGTGATTTACAAAATAAAAGTGAAAAAAAACGTATATTTTGTGGGACAGTCCGAATTAAAAATTAACATATTCTTTTCATAAATAATAGAGCAAAGATCAAGCGGATAAAAATTGATGACAGACCTTTTCAGGCTATATGAACCTTTTTTAAAACATATGTAAATATGCTATTTGGTTTTATTTATTTAAAATGTACTTTCATATCCTTAAACCTGTTGCAGTTCAAGTCGTAATAATGTTACTATAAATAACCTGTTCACTTAGAATCCTTGGCATGTTGGAAATGGGACTTTTTTTATTTGAAATTACACAACTCATTTTAAAATGTAAAGGAAATAATAATAATAAATCCCAAATCAGTTTGTTTAAATATAAAAAATAAAGTCATCAAACTTTCCGCTGGCGTTCGCGTTCACGGTTGTTATTCCCACACATGCTTAATTGTAAACAGTAAATACACTCTTTTTCCCCCCGATGAACCTTTGTTTTATGTATAGTTTTTGAAACCTGGAACATTTTGTAATCAGCAGAAATTCAATTGAAATAATTACAATTATTTTTCCTAGCTCTCAACAAAGAATACAAGTCTGAAAGTTCCATTTCAAGCAGCGCTTAAAATATCATTGATTCCATTTTGAGCTTGTGAAATACCCCCCCCCCCCCACCACCACCACCTTTCTTTTTTTTTTTTTACTTTTCCAGTGAAAATGGTTTTAGTGTAAGCCAAATATTAGCCCCCTTTGCCCCCCTCCTGTGGCCACGGTCAATGAAGTTGTCCTGTCTGGCCTGTTGCTCTCTTGGGATTTAGCGTTGGCTTAATCGGCTCAGAGAGGAAGGTGAGTGCTCGCATGTGGACCCACGATTACACACTGAGGACTCTGTCAACCAGGCACTGTAATCTCAGGGACCTCGTGCAAGCACGGACACACACACACACACACACACACACAATTACATGCACACACACACACACACACACACACACACACACACCACACACAGACAAAAAGCATGGCCTGTCGCCATAATGCTCACTCACCCTAACTGTCCTGCCGACTTTTTGTTGCCCCCCCCCCCCCCCACACCCCCTCTCTTCTCCCTGCGGACAAATCATGTGGGATTTTGGGCACTGATTCACAAAACCAACAATGACAACACATACTTGCGCCTCTCATAGAGGGATTAGAGGGTCACGTGGCCCTGTGATTGGCCCGGGCATTGAGCCGATTGTCAGGGCACTTTGCTGTACACTGAAGGGGCTCAGTGAGGCTTTACTTCAAGGAAGAACTAACTCGATGTGTGTGTGTGTGTGTGTGTGTGTGTGTGTGTGTGTGTGTGTGTGTGTGTGTGTGTGTGTGTGTGTGTGTGTGCACTGTTAAGTGGTAATTATTCGCCTCGCTCCACCCCGAGCATCGTTTGACCAAAATTGTGTCTTTTTCTTTTAAATGTAGCAGCATAAAAATATGCCAAGTGTATCACACGGGCATCTAAACCGCCCCAAAAAACACATTATTATTATTATTAATTTATTATTCACATTATATTGGACTTTCATTTGACAGTTTGGTTCAGATGCTTGAAATTTTTGATTCGTAATACAGTTTGTGTGAGGTCCCCATTAGTCAGGTGTACCTGGTAAGGATCATGTGTGAATTATTTAAAGAAATTTAAATATTTTGAAATTGAGTCCCCATTATGCAGATACAATCGGTTTTACTGCAGTCGCTGTGTATAACATGACGAAGCCAACGTGTGCATGCCTAATTCTTTTTAGAGCTGTAAGTGATTTGGTAAGGGTGGTCCCCATAAGTGATGATCCGGTAAGGATCGTGTGTGAATTATTTAAACGAATTGAAATATATTGAAATTGAGTCCCGACGTAGAAGCTTGGCCGAAACAAACATGCGAATCAAACCTCTGAAGATGGAGGACATTGATTCGCTGTGGCGACCCCCTATGGGAAATGCCGAAAGGAAAAGAAAATGTGAGTCCCCATTTTGCACATAAAATCGGTTTTTTTTTCTGAAGTCCCCAAAAGACATGGTCCGAACATGATTTCATAAAGTGTTTTATATTTCAGAAAAGTGTATAATCTGACAAAGTTAGCGTGTGAATGCCTGATATTTTTTAAATCTGTGAGTCATTTGTAAAAGGGTGGTCCCCGAAAGTGATGATCTGAAAAGTGGTCCCCAGAAAACATGAAAACGTGTATCTGTGTGTGTGCATTTGGGTTTCATCAGTGTGTGCAATGCATTTAACATACTTGATAACACTGGTAATCATCCCTTCCACCCTACCCCGAGCATAATTGTCTTTTTCTTTTAAATGTAGCAGGATAAAAATATGCCAATTTACAGACATGTAAACCCAAGGAGGAAAAAAAAGCCCATTTCACGATTCTCCCCTCATGGAAAACCAGATCTATGACAACATTTAGCTTCATAAGAACATCAGAGGCGCTCATGTATAAGCAAATAATTCAACAGCCTCCTTCCCCAAGCCCTTTGGTGTACTTTAAAGTACCCTCCCGTGTACCCCTCTCCTCCGTCGGTGATTTCAAATATTTTGAAAGAGGCTTTGCAGCGTTTGCTCATCATCAGAGCGCTCATTTGGCCACTGGAGGTTAGGTGGCGAGATGTGGTGGGAGATCTCAAAGTGCAGTAATTTGCTCTTTATTCCATTTTGGGCTGAAACGAGAAGGTGATCGGGGTGAAGGAAATCAAATGATGAGGCTCAGGTAGCGTGGAAATAAAATGGGGAACTAAATATGACTCAACAAAGGTCGTCGTTAACATCATTGTCCCCGATTTGCAGCTGGTTGTTATGAAGCAGATGAAAAGTTTCTTCCTGACTCAAAAAGCAGCTTGTTATGGACTTTGTTACACAAGGCCATGCCCGCCTTTTATGCCCGTAATGAAATTATTATTGCGACTAATGAAATTAGAGAAATTAGACGTGACCTCACTTTTTCAACTTCAAACCGGCTGCGCTTCCTTATTAAAAAAAAAAAAGAAGATACAATGCGGAGAATCCAAATAAACAGAACTCGCGCGGGGTTTATGGTGAATGCAAATATTTGAGAATGTCCTTAGTTTTGCATAATGTTGCCAAGTCTCTCTCTCGTAATTAGCGTTGATGCTCAGCAGCGTTCTTGTGTGAGTGTGTGTTTGTGGGAGGTGGTGGTAGTGGTCGGGGGGGGGGGGGGGGCTTGTTCACTGGGGTGTTAAAGATCACAGCGGAATAGATCAGTCTTTGATGTTTAATTGTATTGTAAAACACACTTTAGAATCTTTTCTAAAGTTTATTTTTTTGTTTTCGGTTTCTTTGTGTTTACTGTTTGTGTGTATGTGTGTGTGTTTGTGCGTTTATTGTCTGCGTTTGCACATAGGAATGTTTATGCCTTTGTTTTTGTTTTTTTGCTTGAGTCGTGCAAGGTTCCTCCAGGTGCGTATTCCAAATGAAAATGCGGCATCATATTTGTTCTTGTCTGATAAAGAAATTTTTGAGTTTGAGGTCTGAAGTTAACTCATTCACTGCCAGATGATGTGCAAATAGATGTCCACTCCAGTGCTAGGGTTTTTGTCATTTTCACTCAAATTGCGGGACCCGCAGAATATTGAGTTTTCGGACGACATAAAAATTATATGCGGCATTAGAAACCTGAGACTCTCTACTTTCATCAGACAAAAATAGTCAATTCCTAAGTTATATGGTTCTGGAGTTATATGGCTTGAAATGAGGGCGGCTGTCCAAAATAAAAATGCAATACATACATATTGGTTTATATAGCGCTTTAATGGCTGCCGCTGCTCACCCGCACAAAAAAAAATCCTGTGACTGTAAAGTGTCCCTGAGAGTTTTGAAAGGTGCTTAGAAATTAAATGTATTATTATAAAAAAGGGAAATTCTGCCCCCTTGTGGAAGGGAAAAATATTGCCAGAGGTCTGGCTCGTGCTTTATCGGCACCCTAGCAAGAAAAAAAAACAAAACCTGAACAAATTCGGAACTGCCGCTCCACGTCATATTTTAAATTCTTTAATAAACTCGCGGATGGCAGTGAAGGAGTTCACATATTTGGTCTGGGGAGAGGTTAAAAAAAGGGTTAATTCCTAAGTTATATGGTTCTGGAGTTATCTGTGGTTGATATGGGGGCGGCTGTACAGAATACAATGCAATACGTACATATTGGTTTTTATAGCGCTTTAACAACAGCTGAAGCTGGAACTAAGCGCTAACATGGACAAAAGGAAAATGCTGCCCCCTTGTCGAAGGGGAAAACATTCCCAGAGGTCTGACCAGCGCTTTATTGGCAAGCAAGAAAAACCAAAATCCGAATAAATTCGAGAATGGCAGTGAATGAGTTAATCATGCCTCCCTTTTTTTTTTTTCATTTTTAAAATGACGCCATAGTGATGTCGCAATGAACAGGACGTCCTGCCTCCTCCTTCCTGTTTCCTGTTTCCTGTCCGGGCCTGTCGGTCACGACGGCGGCGGCAGCCTGACTGGGTGGTCCGCAGGCTAGCCGCGCGCTGACCACACAATGGTATCGTCAGCATTAGCCCACCTAAAGAGACACCCTGAACACCTCTCGCCGCGCTTGAGGCCGGCCGGCTCCTTGAAATATTTGGATAGCAGGAAGAGGGAGGGAGGGACGGACGGAGTTGTTGGATTGCGTGCGCATGATAAGACAAAAGAAACATTTACATAAAGTTGGTACCTTTCGCTCTAAATATTGAAGTTATCCCGGCTCGCTTGTTCGGATTCAATTTTGTATTATTTTTTTCAAATGAGCTCTTTTTTTATCTTAATTTGAAACCTTATTTTAAAATCTTGTGAGAATGCTGACGTTTTATCTTGGAACACCATAGGTGTGCTTATCATTATCGATATGATATGCTTGAATTGTATGGAACTCAAGTTACCTGTGATCTGTACTCTTTCATGTACCATATTTCCTGGGGTATAAAGTGCACCGGAGTATAAGGTGCACCCCCAATGAATGGTGTATTTTAAAAGATATTTCATATATAAGGTGCACCGGAGTATAAGGCGCACCCGCAGGGAATGGTGTACATAACAAATCATATATAAGGCGCACCGGAGTATAAGGCACACCCCCAATGAATGATATATTTTAAAACATATTTCATATATAAGGCGCAACGGAGTATAAGGCGCACCCCCAGGGAATGGTGTACATAACAAATCATATATAAGGCACACCGGAGTATAAGGCATACCCACAATGAATGGTGTATTTTTAAACTTTGTTTCATATACAAGGCGCACCAGAGTATAAGGCGCACCCCCAAAGTATGGTCTATTTTTAAGCATTTTTCATATATAAGGTGCACCAGAATACAAGGCGCACCCCCAATGAATAGTATATTTAAAAAAAAAATCATATATACAGCGCGCCAGAGTATAAGCTGCACCCTCAATGAATAGTGTATTTGTAAACTTTTTTTCATATATAAGGCGCACCCCCAATAATTGGTGTATTTTTAAGCTTTTTTTCCATATATAAAGCACAGCAGAGTATAAGGCGCACCCCCAATGAATGGTGTATTTGTAAGCTTTTTTTCAAATATAAGGCGCACCAGAGTATAAGGCACACCTGCAATGAATGGTGTATGTTTAAACTTGTTTCATATATAAGGCGCACCAGAGTATAAGGCGCACCCCCAGTGAATGGTGTATGTTTAAACTTGTTTCATATATAAGGCGCACCAGAGTATAAGGCACACCTGCAATGAATGGTGTATTTTTAAACTTTTTTCATATATAAGGCGCACCAGAGTATAAGGCACACCTGCAATGAATGGTGTATTTTTAAACTTGTTTCATATATAAGGCGCACCCCCAGTGAATGGTGTATTGTTAAACTTTTTTCATATATAAGGCACACCAGAGTATAAGGCGCACCCCCACTCAATGGTGTATTTTAAAACGTTTTTCACATATAACACGCACCGGAGTATAAGGCGTACCCCCCAATGAATGATGTATTTTAAAACTTTTTTTCATATATAAGGTGCACCGGAGTATAAGGCAAACCTGCAATGAATGGTGTATTTTTAAACTTTTATCATATATAAGGCGCGGAGTATAAGGCACACCCTCAATCTATGGTGTATTTTATTGTATTATTCATATATAAGGCGCAATGGAGTATAAGGCCCACCTTCAATAAATGCAAAATGTTTCCATATATAATATATAGAAATGTATAAAAGTTTTCCACCTGTTGTGGCTCAATACAACTTCACCTATAAGCCGCACCAGCGTATAAGGCGCAGGGTCATCTTTTGAAGGAAATCGAGGCTTTTGGGTACGCCTTAGACACCAGAAAATACGGTAGTCCACCCGCGATCAAACAGATCATATATTTTTGTCACATCGAAGTCCTTCGGGAGCGTCGAGTGCGGCGAGATGCACATAAGGTGGCTCTGTGCAAGAGCATGCATCCATTTGAAGCGTCTTTTTTTGAGCTGCCGCCGCCATTCCTGCTATCAAGTATTTTTAGACGATCTCGTGTTGACACATCAATCCAAGAGAGGAAAAATGACTCACGTTTTTTAACCTTTCTGCCGCCAATGTCTCGCAAAATCAACTGTAAATCCCCTCCAATATTTTTAATTCACGTCACATTCGAACGTTTTTTTTTTTTTTTTGACTCGTATGAGTTTTGAGCATTTGTGAAAATCAACAACAAAAACCGTCAACCTGCCAACGTCCAAACTCGTATTCCTTTTTGCCGTCATCTGGGCCGTTCCCACCCCGTAGGCCGGCTTGTGTAATACTTGTCCTGAAAGTGAAACTTTACCGCCTTATCTCGCAATGTTCCATTTGGTCTGGCTCATGTACAGTAGCACTGTGATGCATGCCTCCCTTTTTTTCTCCAAAGTGCAGCTGATGATGTCATTATTTTTATTCATACTTTATAGATGCTTCATCCGGACGATGGAAAGAGTGGGGGGGGGGGACGCTAGGGGGGGAACAATGGAGAAGGAGCAAGAAGATGGAGAGATGGTATTGCGGAAGGAGATTTTCAGTGGAGGAATATGTATAATGAATGAGGGTGGGCACTTTGTTTGAAACTCCAGCCTCCGTGCTTCACTTGAAGCATTGCTGGCCGGAGTCGTGGCCTCTCTCTCTCTCTGTCTCTCTCTCTCTCTCTCTCTCTCTCTCTCTCTCTCTCTCTCTCTCTCTCTCTCTCTCTCTCTCTCTCTCTCTCTGTCTCTCTTTCTCTCTTTCTCTCACCCTTTAGAATCTCTTTGAGATGCTTTCACCTGGCCTGCGCTGCAATGCTGTGGAAAAACAAATAGCCTTGTCGAAGAAGGCTCGGTGATAGAGAGCGAGAGCTGACAATGGGAGAGAGAGGTGAGGCTTGTGTAGCGCTCAGACGATAGTGGAGACTACTGGCACCCGGCCCGCACTTCCTAAATAGTGCCTTCTACAGAAATAGCTCAGCCTTGATATTGACTTTTGGCTGCCGCTCGTGCATGCATGTGTGTGTGTGTGTGTGTGTGTATGCTCAATAGATTGACACATCCATTGTTCAGATTTTTTTCCACTTTGTTAGTTAACTTTTTGGCACAGCGCGTGATCATATGAGGAAGCCAAGGGGGCGTGGCCTGGTTCACGCGGGATAAAAATGGCCTCTTGACTTATTTTTGGCCTTTTTGCTTAAGCCCGGTAGTGTTTTAAATAGCCCAGGGGAAGTGTGGGAGATACCTGCCGTTCGCTCCCAGGGCCTCCTCGATTCTTCCATCCGGCTGCAAAGCGAACTCTCAACGGGCCCTTTGGGAGTCGTGCAAAACAGGATGAGGGTGTGAGAAAATCAGGGAGTGAGGAAGAAGGGAAAAAATGGCGGTGTCGTAAAATTAGGGACATTTTTCATAAACATGTTGCGGTAATTCAAAAGAAGTGTGTTTACAATTGAACTGCAGGCTATTCAAGGGTGGGTGGTGCGATGTTTATTCCTTGACATTTTTTTTCCAAGAAATGATACATATTTTTATATCTCTTATTTTCATTTCATTTCATTGACCAAAGGTGCTGACAGTTTCCACCGGTTTATTGTCTTCATATTTTTTTTTCCAGGGGATTTTGACTTTTGCATCTTTTTTTCTTTTGGAATCAATTATTGTTGTTCTTAATACTATAAGGTGTCCTTGAGAGATATTATTATTATATTTATTATTTATTATTATTATTATTATTATTATTATTATTATTAATATTATTATTATTAGTAGTAGTAGTAGTATTTATTTATTTATTTATTCTTATTATTATTATTATTATTATTATTATTATTATTATTATTATTATTATTATTATTATTATTATTATTATACATTTCATTTATAACTGCCTTTCAAAACTCTCAAGGACACTTTACAGTCACAGGATATTTTTTTCTGCGGGTGAGCAGCGGCAGCCACATGCACCACCATTCACTTATTATCATTATTATTATTATTTTTTTTTTTAATTAATATTATTATTATCATTCTTTTTATTATGATTATTATAAGTGTTGCTGTTGTTGTTATTATTGTTATTATTATTAATAATAATAATAATAGTAACGATAATAATGATAATAACGAGATTCATAATAATATTAGTATTAATAATATTAATAATAATAACAATAATAATAATAAGAATTACAATAATATTAATTTTAATAATAATAATAAGAATATTAATAATATTATTATTAATGATATTAATAATATTAATAATATTAATAATACTGATAATAATGACAATGACAATGATAACAATAATGAGAAGAATGATAATAATATTAATATTATTAATAACAATAAAAATAATAATAATGATAATAATAGTAACAATAATAATAATCATCATCACCATCACCATATTATTATTATTATTATTATTATTATTATTATTATTATTTGAATGGCGAGCACTATTTGAAGAAGCGCGGTAGTTGGACCCGGCATGTGAGGTCACAGGGTGCTTTTCTCTCTCCTCACTGCCATCTGCACGCCGAGGTGTTAATTTTCTTTCTGAATCTCGGGCATATGTCATGTGAGCGCCGTCAAGAGTGTTGCCTCACGTTGGTGGTGACAAACAGTTCAATTAAAAGTTGGTGAGGGGGTGTTGAGAATGGGACTCTTCGACATCCTTGCATGTGTGTGTGTGTGTTTTTTTTGTTTGCATTTGGAGCATATTAGACCCCCCCCCCCCTCCCAAAAAAAAGAAACATTGTTGGTCAAAGCTGCCCTGAGAAATAGAAATATACAGACTGAAAGGTGGGAATCTGTGACAATCATTCGCACCCTTGGTGAGAGGGAGAGAAAGCGTGAGAGAGACACAGAGAGAGAAAGAGGGGAAAGAGAGAAAAAAGGCAGAAAGAGGGAGAGAGTGAGAGAGGGTGAGGGGGGGTAGAGAGAGAGAGAGAGAGAGACAGAGAGAGAAAAGGGGGGAGAGAGAGGGAAATATAGAGAGGGAGAGAGAGCAAGCGAGGGAGAAAGAGAGATGAAAAGGGAGAGAGAAACAAAAAGGGGAAGAGAGAGAGAAAGAGAGAGAGTTGAAGAGAGAGAGAGATATCATTCTTTATTTCCAATAAACCCCTTCATACAGTATCCCCTCTTTGTCTGAGGGGAATTGAGCGGCCTGTTATTAATATGCTTTTGACAGCTTAATTTGATAAGCGGGCTACTTGTCAGATTGTCCTCTTCCAAAAAAAAGAACCACACTACCACCACCCCCCGTTTTCTTCTTCTTCTTCATTTTTTCCCATGTTCTTCAAAATGCTGCCCGTCGATGACCCACTTCTGAGAGGTGGTCGAAAAACGAAGCAGAGCAGTAGAAAATCCACAGGGAGAACAACAATGAGAAGAAGGCAAAGAGAGGCTAGCGAGTCGTCTACATCGAGTGAGAATGGATATATTGCAAGTTAACGCAAATGCTTTTTTCCCCTCTCTTTTTCTCTCTCCGCCGCCTCCTCACTCGCCTTTCTTGAGCGTCTTCGGCTCGTCTTCCCTTAATCAAGGGAGAAATGCTTGGAACGATAACAGGGATTAGCTCGCAGCGCTCAGCAGCTCCCCTTGGTTAAGTACACATGTAATACGTTGTTTATTTGATATAATGCGCAGTAGGAGCCACAAAAGCCGACGCTGTGCCGGCCGCTGCCACATAAACTCACACAAACACACACACACACAAAATCTATGTACGTTTTTTTAACAACTTTCTTTCATATCATTTAGCTTTTTTGTCTTTCTTTTTGTCTTGTCTTGACCGTATTCTAATTTCTTTTTTCTTCTCTTCACTTCTTTTTATCTATCTATCTATCTATCTATCTATCTATCTATCTATCTATCTATCTATCTATCTATCTATCTATCTATCTATCTATCTATCTATCTATCCTGATTCTGATTCTGATCTATCTATCTATCTATCTATCTATCTATCTATCTATCTATCTATCTATCTATCTATCTATCTATCTATCTATCTATCTATCTATCTATCTATCTATCTAGCTAGCTAGCTAGCTAGCTAGCTAGCTAGCTAGCTATCTATCTATCTATCTATCTATCTATCTATCTATCTATCTATCTATCTATCTATCTATCTATCTATCTATCTATCTAGCTAGCTAGCTAGCTAGCTAGCTAGCCACATACCTAGATAGCTACCTATCTAGCTAGCTACCAAGCTAGCTATCATTTGCTATCTGGCTGGCTAGCTAGTTTTCCAAAGGAACTTCACGCATTGAGGACATCACAAACCAAGCTCCTCCCACATTAATTATATTGTTTTTGTTTTTCAAAGATTGGATTCATCTCAATTTCATCCCAGTTTTCAGTCATCCACACCAAAATAACACATGACTCGGTCAGTCATTCCTCTGAAATCGTTGCGCTTTCATCCCAAAGTGTTTCATAAATCGCATGAAAAGAGTTCATCTGTCGACAATGCGAGCTTTTATGAACGACCCGAGGCAACCCGTAACACTCGGGCGGTGGCGTTGGTGGAACGCAAACTGTCAAAAGTTAGGCCTTCAAAAGAAAAGCACAATTGTAGCAGTTTCATGTTGTGGTTTATTCAGTAATCACACACAATAAACAAGCACATAACAGTTTCAGTGCAACTACCAAATCGAGCCACCAGGGAGCTACAGGAAGTGTGGTATAACTGTTAGGATATAGGCCTGATTTTATTTTGAAGGCGCAAAATTTAACTGGGTGTGATGTTGCTCTAACCTCTACGAATGTTACCGATCGGGCTGGAAGGCTTTTGATTACCTTGAATACTGAATCGAAACTTTCTTTTATGTTTGTTGACCCCTTTTTACTGCTCTTTTCAACCCTTGCTAGGCCATCAAGAGTCTTCAGTAAACCGTTAACGTGATTGTAAATGTTCTTCAGCCATCATCTGTACTTCTTTGAAGGTTTCGAACTTTTCGTTCCTCATCCGAAGAGCTTTGTCAGCCAACTAAAGTTGTGCTGGTAACCCTGCCCCTAAATCCCTGATGGAAAGAGGTGGCTGTGCCAGGCCTCTGCTGAACTTTAGCTCGCTGACAAAGCTCTTCAGATGAGGAGCGAAACATCTGACAACTTCAAAGAAGTACAGATGACGGCTGGAGAAGCATTTTCCTCAATGGACCACTCCTGCAGGCAATTGATTCTCTATGAAATGCATTTTATGTGGACATTTTGAGGAATCTGGAACAGATTATTTAGCATTCCACTAATTTCTATTGGAAATATTGCTTTGGTTTTCAAGCAATTCAGTTTCAGGCATTTTTTGGAAGGAACTAATCATAAAACATTCCAGTCTATCCTTGTAAGAAAAATAAAAAAATACAATTAGAATCCCTCATGAGTAAGCACTTGGTGATGCCGAAGAAACCTTTTCTTCGATGGACCGCTCCTGTATTGATTCTCTATAAAATGCATTTAATGTGAACATTTTGGAGGAATCGGCAACAGATTATTTGGAGTTACACTGGTTTCTATGGGAGATATTGCTTTGGTTTTCAAACAATTCAGTTTCAGGCAATTTTTGGGAATGAACTAATCACAAAACCGTCCAGGCTATCCTCCCTCTAAGAAACCTTGAAAGGGGTTGAGCAGCCAAGGGTGTGGGCCGACAGAAAAATGGGAACAACTATCGCGATACCAACAGCAGTCATTTTGAGGGTTTATCCAGAGACTTCAGTTTCTTATTGTTACAAAATCGAGTAGAGAATAACTAGGCTAGCTAGCTAGCTGGCCATCTATTAGCTATCTACCTAGCTAGCTATATATTTGCTACCTACCTAGCTGGCTATCTATTTGCTGTCTATTAGCTGGCTACCTGGCTGGCTATCTATTTGCTAACTATTAGCTAGCTACCAAGCTGGCTTCCTATTTGCTGTCCATTAGGTAGCTACCTAGCTGGCTATCTATTTGCTATCCTTTTGCTATCTATTAGCACATGTAGTATGTAGCTGGCTGTTTATTGGCTATATGGCTATCTAGCTAGTTGGCTGACTGTCTGGCTGGCTATCTATTGGCTATCAGTCTAGTTAGCTATGTAGCTGGCTATTTATTAGCTATATGGCTGTCTAGCTAGTTGGCTAGCTGTCTACCTGGCTATCTATTAGCTATATGTTAGCTATCTGGCTAGCATTCTATCTATTTGAGTTACTTCCGGATTGAGTGAACGCTGGCGCATGTGGCTGCCGCTTCTCACCCGCAGAAAAAAACCATCCTGTGACTATAAAGTGACCTTGAGAGTTTTAAAAGGCGCTTAGAAATGAAATGTATTATTATTATTATTATTATCACACATACAGTGTGAGCGTGCGCAGGTATGTGCGAACACAGGCGTTCACACACTCGGCCGCACCAGTTCCCACACACAGCTGCCATGCAGGTCACTCGCAGTGAGTGTGGGCGGGGGGAGGCACAGTGAGAGAAAACACTATGGAATCAGAGGGGCGCGAGAGTGTGTGTTATGTTACTGTGTGTGTGTGTTTTGGCGCAGGGTGGGGTTGGGGGGGTTGTGTAGCATTCTCAGGCCTTCTTTGGGTCAGAAGGGAAGGGGATTTTTGGGGGGGAAGAAATTGAGTGATATGAGAAAAATAAATGAAAGGGAGGGAGAGGGGGTGTTGTGCCCGCTCATTTCTTGTTGTGAGTTTATGTGGAAAAAAAAGCTTGCGAAAGGGGACATGCTTTGCTATCATTAGCAAGGGGTGGGCGGCGGCGGTGGTGGTGGTGGAGCACTGGGAGGGGGCAAGCGAGGTTATGTGAACGATGCAGCTGTCCTCGTAGCGCAGGGATTTGAGTGCTCCTGATGAAGATGATGGTGGTGGTGGCATTTCAGGGGAAGTCCAGTCAGCCAGGTCCTTCGTTCAACTTGAAGCAGAAAGATGAAAAAGCTTGTGAAGAAAACAACTCCTTCTCGCACCACCACTCTCGCTCTTCACTTCCCAAATAGGAAAAAATAAATAAGTAACGATGATGGCAAAGATAGGAGTGGTAGAGAGAAGAGGAGGAGGGGGAAAAAAGGCTGTCATGATTTATACATATAGAGTGAGCGTTGAGGTGGGTCACTTATGTACGTACTCCCGCCATTTGTGGATTTCTCTGTTGCTTGTTATGGAATGCATTGGCCACAATACTTGCTCTTTGTCACGTTTCGGTTTGCGACCAACGGGGGGCACTGGAGGACCCCGTCTCCAGCTACACAGGTGTTGCTCGTTTTAATCAGTAATCAATTTAAAAGGACCCCAGACACGACCATTCTGCGTCTGGTCATTGTTTGTTTCAACCTGTCTTGTCATGGTTTTGTTTGCTACTTTGGACATCTTTGTTCTGATGGTTTTGTTGTTCGAGATTTTGTTCCTGCCGACTTTATTTAATACAATGTGTCAAATCAGAATCAGAAAAACCTTTATTCGTCCCACAATGGGGAAATTTGCAGCAATTTTAAAGGGGATGGGGTGGGAGTGAAAGGATAGAAAAACAAGATATTCTAAGCATAGTAAAATAAAAATGTCAACTGTATACTGTAAATGTGCAAAACCGTTTCATAAAAAAACTGTACATAGTGCAGGTATCAAGAAAGGCATATTGATATATGTAGCTGTAATGCATTAAATACACCCCGCTGCCTCCTTTTTTGGGGGTCCACCACGACCACCACCTTGCAAACCGTAAAATATTTAATTTTGACATATTTTTCAATGTATGCGCTTTGAAAAAGAGATCCAATATCCTAATCCAACACCTGAGCACAAATGATTGGCTGGCAACCCGTTCAGGGTGTCCCTCGCCTATTGCCCGTAGAGAACTGGGATGGGCTTCGGAAACACCCTCAAACCATGTGAGCATAAGAAAATTGGGAAATGAATGGATAAATATATTTTTTTAATGTATTTATTTATTGTATATTTTTTAATGTATTTAATTTAATTTAATTATATTTATTTATTTAATTTTGTAAAAATATGTATTTATTTATTTATTTGTTCATGTATTTACTGATTTATTTATTTGTTTGTATTTTTTTATTTATTTATAGTTAGCCTTATACGCAAGTATACCTTATATGTAATATAATAATAATAATAATAATAATATTGAGGTCTCGCAAATACTGTCAGCAGCCATTTTCCCCTGTAGAAGAAGTAGTGCGTAACCCCAGCCTCTACTGTAGCGCCTTATAATGTGGTTTACCTTATATTTGGAGATATTTTATATATTTGAAAAACTTTTTACATTCATTGAAGGTGCACCTAATAGTCCGGTGTGCCTTATACATAGAAAAAGTTTGAAAATACATCATTCAATGTGGGTGTGCCTTATACTGCGGTGCGCCTTATTCACCAGAAACGACAGTAATTATTTAGACTATAAGTCCAACGTTTATAGAGATGGAGCAAAAAACCAGAAAACAAGTTTTTGTTTGAGATTTCCTCTCTAACTTACCATACAATTCCATAAATCACGCCAAAGTGTTCACTGTTTCCTCCCCGCACCTTTTTTCATTGTGTTGACTTTACCAACGAGTCAGATCCCACGTAGCAACGAATGCGTCTGCGGTCTGCAACCCAAAAACTGGCTTGTCAGCCTCATGTGATCACTCGACTTCGAGCAGACAAGGCTCAGGCGTGGCGGCAAGACGGCAGATAACAAAATAGCATCGGCGTGCGCCGCTAATGCATTCCAACCTGCCACCGTGTTCCCAACAACAAGGCAAAGACATCCACAATAATGTTCAAACACACGCAAGCGTGAAGAGCATCAGCTAGTATTGGAAAAAAATAAATAATAATAAAATAAAACAAACACGGGTGGATTTAGCTTAGCACATTCCACTTTACATCCCTGATCCACTGGTGAAAAGGATGATCTGATCCTCTTCTCTTTCATCTACAACCGCTTCATGTAACAAAGAGGGTACAGAAAGTGCCTAAGATTTGTTGTCACATTATTTGTTATATAGTTTTTTGTTGTTGTTGCCTTTCCAGCAGCTCCTGTATTTTGTTTTTCTACTTCTTTCATTCCTTTCCGCTTCCTTTCATAACTTTGATGCTGTAAAATGTCGATTTCTCCACTTGTGAGACTAATAAAGGCTAATCCAATCCAATCCAATGGAAATGTTTACATAAACAAGTTAGCATTTAACTTGTCATTTTTGCACCTGCCATTAGCAATGGGAAAAATGATTACATCACAAATATAATACATTTCATGTATAAGCGCCTTTCAAAACTCTCAAGATCACTTTTCAGTCACAGGATAAGTTTTTCTGTGGGTGAGCAGTGGTAGCCACAGACGCCAGCGTTCACTCAATCCAGAAATGCCTCAAATAGATCGAAAGCTAGCTGGCTAATAGATAGCCAATAGATAGCTAATAGATAGACAGCTAGCAAGGTAGCCCTATAATTAATAGATAGCCAGTTAGATAGCTAGAGAGCCAGCCAGATAATAATAATAATAATACATTTCATTTATAAGCGCCTTTCAAAACTCTCAAGGTCACTTGAGTCACAGGAAGTGTTTCTGTGGGCGAGCAGCGGCAGCCACGCGCGCTAGCATTCACTCAACCCGGAAGTCATAATAATAATAATAATAATAATAATAATAATAATAATAATAATAATAATAATACATTGAATTTTTCAAAGCTTTGAAGGACAGACAAGCACAGGTACTTCGATGAGAAGGTTTCTTCAGCCGTCATCTGTACAAAAGTGAAGGTTTCGGACGTTTCGCCTCCTATCCAAGAGGCTTCGTCAGCGAACTAAAGTCTGACTGGTCGTATCGGCCCTATTTATATATCCAAATGGGGCCGATACGACCAGTCAGACTTTAGTTCGCTGACGAAGCCTCTTGGATAGGAGGCGAAACGTCCGAAACCTTCACTTTTGTACAGATGACGGCTGAAGAAACCTTCTCATCGATGGACCACTCCTGTACGACTGAGAGCTTACACAGAAGCACAGGTACTATAATAAATAAAATACAATCACAAATAGAATACAATAAATAAAATACAATTATAAATAGAAACGAGAGTAAGTAACTCAAATAGAATAGTCAGACCAATAGATAGTAAGCTAGCTAGCAAGCCAATAGATAGCTAATAGCTAGCCAGCTAGATAGCTCGCCAGCCAGCCAGCCAGATAGCTATTATACGGTATTACAGAAAAGACATTAGATAGCAAATAGATAGCCAGCTCGGTCACTAGCTAAATAGCCAGCTGGGTAGTAATCATAATAATCATAATAACCAATAATAATAATAATAGTAACAATAACAATATACTAATAACTTGCATGCTGGCTCCGAGAGGGCAGTAATTTCATCTGTGCTGTATGTCATGCATATTAGCATATTTGACAATAAAGCTGACTTTGACGTTGACTTTGATAACATAGAAATAATAATATACTGATAAAAATAATATATTATGCGACCCATGATTTCACATGAGCATACGGCGTACATTCCTGGCACTTTTCGTCATCACGGTCAGACACAATGGTGTGAGTGAAGCTAAAAATAGAACGTGGTCAAGCAGCAGGGCGTGGTGGGGTGGCTGGGCGGGCGAGGGTCCATGTGATACAGTCATGGCCTGCACTCTCGCTACATAGTGAGCCGGAGGCACTCTGCCAAAGCTCGTAGCCTCGTGGCAGTAATTTGATATTTGTTTGTCTGCATTAGTTCATTCTCCTGCGCGCCTGTCGCCCCCGCCCCGCCCCCTACCCTCTCCCCTAACCTCCTTCTGCTTGTGAGGCTGAAGTAACAGTAAGCGTTATCAGATTACTAGCTCTGAAGTCTCTTTCAAACCTTCCCCTCTTTGCCATTTTGATTCCATGCAGCTGTGCAGACTCTCTAATCATAAGCTATCTTTCTTTTTTTTTAAACCACCCCCCCTCTCCTATCCCCTTATCCTCCCTCCTCCTTAACATATGTTAATTGGCTGCTTTCTGTGACAAATTACGAGCGCTCGCTTTGATGAGGTCGCCTTGTGATGGCGCAGGGAGTTGAGGACGCTGGTGCTGCCAGTCCCTCGCCAGTAACCCTCCACCCAACCCCCCCCCCCCCCCCCTTTCCTCTAACCACTCCAAAAAGAAGCGACTAATGAGAGGCTCGGGCTGGGCCTTGGCCTCGGTGGGGGCCACTCCCCGAAACAGAGGCTCATCTGTAGGTGCCGTCATGCCACCACACGCCCGCCACACTCCAGACAACCTTTCTTCTCCCACACAGCGTCAGCTCCCCCCCCTTGGGAACTGTGAAGCACATTTCCAATGAGTGAACGCAATTGGTGTCCAGTAAAATGTCATAATAATAATACATTTCATTTATAAGCGCCTTTCAAAACTTTCAAGGACACTTTACAGTCACAGGATATTTTTCTGGAGGTGAGCAGCGGCAGCCACACGCGCCGGCGTTCACTCAACCCGGAAAATGTGGTGTGTTGGCGTCTTTCAAGATCAAGTTTTGATTGAAACAAAAGAATATGAGTGGCATTAATTATGAATTCAGCGTTTGGTGCATGTGTATCAAGTTTACGCTGTGTGTGTGGTGTTGAGACAACGCCTGGAAACATAACACCAGCCTTGCTTGAATGAACACTGGCAGTGCCACAATCTGTATTGAATGATGCGCACAATGCTCACAAGTGCGCAACCAGGAAAATAAGGCAAAGGAGGGGGTAAATAATAATAATAATAATAATAATAATAATAATAATAATAATAATAATAATAAATAATAAATCACATTACTTGTAATTAGTTTTTTGTTGTTATGAATTCAAGATGGCGCCACAAGAGTGGCTGTCTTTCCAGCAGCTCCTGTATTTTGTTTTTCTACTTCTTCCATTCCTTTCATAACTTTGCTGCTGTAAAATGTCAATTTCTCCACTTGTGAGATTAATAAAGGCTAATCCGATCCAATGAAAATGTTCACATAAACTATTTAGCATGTAACTTGTCATTGTTGCACCTGCCATTTGCAATGGGGTTGCGAAAAATGAGCACATAATAATAACAACAATAATAATAATAATAATAATAATAATAATAATAATAATAATAATAATAATAATAATAATAACATAATAAGCGTTCACTAAACAGTAGAAGCAACATTTTCATTGCTGCTGTTTTTTTTGGGGGGGGGATGCCAAACTGTATCCGTGCTCAATCTCATACTCTTTTTCGTTCTAGCTCACCATTACCCTCTTGATACGTTACAAACTAGGTTACTCGGTTTCCCGAGTAGAGCGAAGGGATTTGAGGAAGGGAAGAAAAAAAAACAAAAGGTCGTATCTACAGCATGAAGGACAACCTAGTTGAAGTCTTCAACCATCTATCTACTTCTTCGCAAATCACACCCGCCACTTGTCACACCATATTAGGTGATAGCTTAGCAGGAATTAAAACAAATACATGGAAATGAAGGGAAAAGAAGAAGACATGGAAATGGAAATGCCCCCCCCACCCCCCAAAAAAATAGGAATATGAAAATGTATCATTCGCAGAAAAAAAAGTTATTTTCCCATAACTATAGTGTCCTTGAGAGTTTTGAAAGGCGCTTCGAAATTATTATTATTATTATTATTATTATTATTATTATTATTATTATTATTATACATAATAATACATTTTATTTTAAGCGCCTTTCAAAGCTCTTAAGGACACTTTACAGTCACAGACAAGCATAGATACTATAATAAATAAAATACAATTACAAATAGAATACAATAGATGAAATACAATTGTAAACAGAAACAATTATTATTATTATCAACTTGCAATGATTCATTATCTATGTCGAAGCCCCCGTCATATAAAATGGACATCATATGGACAAAAATGGACAAAATCTGACTTCAACGGACAGTTAGGACGGCGGTAAAAAAAAATAATTGGCACCTGCCCACTCTCGAAGACTTGCACACTGCAAGAATCAAGACAAGAGCGTGGAAAATCCTATTGGACCCTCCGCACCCTGCCCACCACCTTTTCCAGCGACTCCTCCGAGGCTGCCGATCTATGCGCACCAAATTCCATAGACATTTAAACGGCTTCTTCCCCCGTATCCATTACGTCTCAAAACATTCACCCAAATATAACTGTATAGTGCCTCCGCAATTTTTCAAAAACCTGCAGAACAGCATCCTGTTATAATCATTGAAGCTCCAGCTCTGTACTCTGATACTTGAAGATGATTCTGATTCTTATTGTGATCTCTGTACCACGGGATCATTGTCTATTTATGACTATTACGAAAAAATGAAATAGACATTCCCCTACTTACGAACATTCGAGTTACGAACAACGGTACATATGCACATTTTTGTAGTAACATATGGAGCATTCTTTCCAGTTGTACATGTACATATTTTTTATGACGTCTTGCCTTGCTCGAGAATCAAAAAAATGGCTTCAGATTCGGAGAATATGCTTTCTTGTTACTCATCCAGTTATGAATATGATTCAAATAGTTCTAAAGAGGAAAGCATCAATGTTTGCAATCGATTAAAGAAGTTCTTCCGGGTCATTTTGAGGTGTCAGGAATGATGTGTAGCGTCCCAGACAAAGGCAAAAGATGGCGCCAAAGCTCAGTTGGAAATGGGCTCATTTGTCTCCTGGGAATTTGTGTCAGTCAATATCAAATAGTTGTTTTGGTGCAACACACAACGATTCACCATGGCGTTATTTATGTTTTCCTTCTAATTTCGCCATCAACACGGATTAACACGAAGTTTTCAGACCAAACAAAGTACCGCAAAATGCATTGTGTGTCGCTTTCTCAGTCAGGGGCGTTCCTTCCGTGACGTGACGTCAGGAATCGTCAACTCAAAAGCAAGACTTCCGCAATTTTCAGCGTGAGTCTTAAAACGTAAAATATAGCTATATGCGGTGGAATCTTTGTAAAATACGCTCAGTAGAAGTCATTTGAAGTGATTTTACAAATTATGGACACAACTTGTCCGGAGGCGTTGGTTGTCCTTTAAACATACTTGTACCCTTGTTATATAAGCCGTAAACATACATTCCATACAAAATACAGCACTGAATCAACTTACGAACAAATTCACCGTACGAACGACCGTTCGGATCGTATCTCGTTCGTAAATTGGGGAAATACAAATATCTGATTCCGATCATCTGAAAATTACACAATTGTCCGATCATTTGATCAGATAAGATGGTGGGCGATGGATTGATCAGATACATTTGCAACAGATTTGAACAATGCAATTTTTTTACTATCGTAAAGGCCAAACTTGGTGATTAAATACGGAGGAAAATGTCCCAATGGACTTGCCATTGTCAACTTACTGACTTAGTTACCAGAAATACCCGAAAAGGGAAATCATTGTACATATCACCCTTCCCATTAGCCACAATGCTAAGTAGACCATAGCCTGACAGCACACGTGGCTTTCCTTGGAGGAGGCGCTTATGCCCTCGCGCCGAAAGAGGTGACGAAATAGTCGCCAATGTTAAAAAAAAGGGGTGGGGTGGGGGTGAGGGGGGTGCACCTTGTGGCTACATGAGGGTTAGCCGTGTTAGCATTAGCACAGGGGCAATAATTGAGGCCAGGAGGGAGCATTTTAATAATTGCTGTCAGAAGATCAAATTTAATTCTCTCTTCACAGCTACCACTGCTGTAAGGGGGTTAGCGTTGGAGGGTTGGACGGGGTGAAACAAATTGTCATCAGAGATTTTCTAAATGAACAAAGCTTTTAATTAGGGTGATTAGAAAAGACTGTGGCAGCCGGGAGGAGTCGGGGCTGGGGGTGTGATAAAATCATCACCCTCACAGTCACGTCTGGTGTTGATACGGTGCTCGGTTGAAGAGTTGAAGAGGTGGGGTGTTACAAGAGGGGCTCAGGTCTTGAGAAGTTGCCTGTGTAATGCGCACGTCACTGAAGACGACAAAAATGTTGTTTTATTCGGCGGAGAACGTAATTAGGGGGGATAAGTGACATTACTCGTTGCTGTTCTTGTGGGGGTGTTGGCTTGTCTCACAGAGCGCATGAGTTTGTAGTTCATTATAGCGCTTTGTTTATTTATTTTTTAACACATTTTTGGAACACAATAGACAAGTGAGAAGCGTGTGTGTGTGCTGCTCACTGTCACTGTCAACCGGCCATATTTTGCTGTTCAGTATTCTGTACGATTTTTGCATGTGTTTTTATTTGTACGGCATACAAAAAAGTTTGTACGGGAACGCAAACATTTTTAAATATAATTTTGAGTCATTTTCTAGTCCGTTTTTGTCATTTAATATTAGCAGTCATGTATTCTATTTGTGATTGTATTTTATTTATTATAGTACTTATGCTTGTCTGTGACTGTAAAGTGTCCTTGAGAGCTTTGAAAGGCGCTTAAAATGTAATTTATTATTATTATTATTATTATTATTATTATTATTATTATTATTATTATTATTAAATATTGCTACTCGTAAAAAGCAAAGTCAACCACCAAGAAAACAAGTTCGTGCGAAGTCTTGAAAAGAAACAAAAGTTCCGAGAAGATAAATTCCGGTCAAGTGGAATTTTATTTTGAAATCAGTTAAATTGTTTTTTTCACCATAATATCATTCATATTTTTTAATAAAGATTATACATCACAAGAACACAAATGTTATTTTTTTTTGGCTGTGGATTACTTCAATCCAATTCAATTAAAATAAGTCTCAAGTAGTAACAAAAGTTCAGAGAACATAAGTTCCGGTCGAGGGGAATTTTATTTTGAAATCAGTTAAATTGTTTTATTCACCATAATATTGTTCATATTTTTTAATTAATATTATACATCATAAGAACACAAATTTTATTTTATTTTTTTTTTTGCTGTGGATTAATTCAATCCAATTCAATTCAGTCAGTGCAAAAAGTCTCAAGTAGAAACAAAAGTTTACATGTGGAATTTTATTTTGAAATCAGTTAAATTGTTTTATTCACCATAACATCATTCATATTTTTTAATCCACATTATACATCATAAGAACACAAATTTTAATTCATTTTTTTGCTGTGGATTAATTCAAAAGCCACAATGGTCTCCAACAAAGAACAGATTATTGCTACAAATATGTTGTAACTTTTTAAAAGTATTCATGTTTACGTGTGAAGTTGTGTTAATAAAATTGCGCAATGAAATATTACACACATGTTTTTTTTTCTCAGTAAGTAAGGAAAAATTGAACCGTTAGTAAGGTCACAGTGTGTGTGTGTATGAGCACATCTCGTCCTACTCAGCTTTTGGGAGCAATTGAGTCTTGATTTGAAGAGGTGACTTAAAACACGAGTCAATGACTCAACAATGACAGGAAGAGGGGGAGTGAAAGAAAGAGAGGAAGAGGTAAAGAAGCCTACTGGAGTTCACCTTCGTAGCATTTGTGACACTGATTTAAAAAAAACATTTTGTTTACGTGTTGTTGTTGTATGAATGGGAGCCCCCCTCCAGCCCCTCCACACCAATGCTTGGGGACCATCCTGGGTTAATTTTAGCTCCAAGTGCTTGTCTTCTAATGCTCGGTGATTGCGGTCCTTCTGCCGAAGCAGTTTGGATTGCTCCATTGCCTCATTTGCAAGCCGCATATTAGCCGGTTTGGTGTGCGCGAGTCAACCGGCAATAAATCCCTCGCTTCAGTAGGGACGGCCAATATTGTCTTTTTAATGCGCCGTTCTGTTTCATGGATGGTGGAGGATCTTCTTTTCTTTCATGATTTAGCCTGTTCCACCTTTCAAAATTCTTGAAATTATGTATTTATAGTTATTTATATTTTGTTGTTCAAGTCTGTGTAAGCTCTCAGTGGTACAGGAGTGGTCCATTGATGAAAAGGTTTCTTCAGCCGTCATTTGTACTTCTTTGGAGGTGTCGGACGTTTCGCTCCTCATCCGAAAAGCTTCGTCAGCGAACTAAAATTGTGCTGGTACAATTTTAGTTCGCCGATGAAGCTTTTGGGTGAGGAGTAAAACATCCGACACCTTCAAAGAAGTACAGATGACAACTGAAGAAACCGTTTCATTGATGTTATTGTTTACTGGTTTTTGTTAGCTTTTCTGACTAGCTTCCATGTTTGCTTTCCTTAAAGCGAATCAACTGAGGAAAGCAAAGCAATGGCAACAAACGCCCTCGATATATTTTAGTCAAATTTTCTCATTAACTTATTCGTAGCCATTGGCGAATTTGTTCGAGAATCGCAAAGTGTGACGTGGAGCGCCATTCCCGAATTCTGGTCGGGTTTTGTTTTTTTTTCTTGCGGGGAGTGATGATAAAGGGCTGGTCAGGCCTCTGGCAATGTTTTTACCTTCTACGAGGGGGCAGTATTTTCCTTTTGTCCATGTTAGCGCGTTGTTACCGCTTCCACTGTTGTTAAATCGCAAGATAAATCAATGTGTATGTATTGTATATTGTACAGCCGCCCCCATTTCAATCTGAGATAACTCCAGACCCGTATAATTTAGGAATTAACTCTGATGAAAGCAGAAAATATGTGGTTTCTTACACTGCATTGAATATTTATGTACTCCTAAAACTCAATATTCTGTGGGTTCTACAATTTCACTGAAAATGACAATAACCCTGGCATCAAAGTGGACACATTTTTGCACATCGTTGGCAGTGAATGAGTTAAAAGAAACACATTATACTAAGCATTATACATTTGAATCCATGCTCTCCCCAAACCTCCCCCATTTCCACGTGTGTGTCCTCTGGCTCCTTTACCTTCGGGCTAGCAGCTGTGGCTTTTACAGCCCTTGGCCTGCTTTCAGAGAGAGGGCTGACGCATTGTGTCAAGTCACAGCGTCCTTGGGGAAGTCAGCACAAGGCTATATGGAAAGATGGCTCTCACCTGTCTCGCCGTTGCCTGTGACGGATGACTACCTGTCGACATGGTGGCTTTTGGTCGCCTACTGTTTGTTGCTGCTGAGTGAGATGAACAGCTGCCCACTTGAAAGCTCCCAGTTCCAAACTCTCCATGTCTATACATGGATCCTAAACATCCAAGCAAACAAAAATTAATTCACTTTTAAAGGGCAACCGATGTCACTTTTTTGTTTCTTAACTGACATCAGAAAAACGTTTTATAGCATCTAAAATACCCAAAACATGCAGTGTGATATTTTTGTTCAAATGCAAAACACCAATAAAAATGACTTAAAGTGTCCAAAATCTGAAAAAAAAATTGAGCTGCGAATTGGGCAGAAAGTCACGCCCCCAGTTCGTGACGTTACGCCAAGACGTCTTGCATTTCTGGAGAATCAAAACAATGGCTTCAGATTCGTAGAATATGCTTTCTTGTTACACATCCAGTTATGAATATGATTCAAATAGTTCTGAAGAGGAAAGCATACATGTTTGCAATCGATTAAAGAATTTATTCTATGCCATTTTGAGGCAACATTGGGGAGAAACGGATCACCAGAAAAGAGGCACAAAATAGCGACCTCCTGTGGCCACCTCCGTTTCCACAGGCTGATAAATTCCTTATATGGAGCTTGGACACCCTTTTATGGCGGCTTTTGGGTGAAACACAAGATTTTCCTTTAGTGACGTCACGTACGGACTCGTCACCGACTCAAAAACAAGACTGAATATTCAGCGCGAGTCTTAAAAACATAAAATATAGCTATATGCGGTGGAATCTTTTTAAAATACGCTCAGTAGAAGTCATTTGAAGCCATTTTACAAATTATGGACACAACTTGTCCGGAGACGTCGGTTGTCCTTTAAGGCATAGCATGTCACATATGTCAATTGATAAAATTAATGACGAGATTGTGTTTCGTGCTCAGTTTGAGTTTGCATTATAGATGGTGTTGAAAAACATACGATGTGGCAAACAAATTTTTCGATAACATCGGTTAAATGTAACGGTTCCTTCCTCTGATGTTCCATTTGAATTTAACTCATTCACTGCCATTCCCGAATGTATTTGCAAATTGAAAAGTATGACACAGAGCACCATTTCGAAAATTTTTCGTTTTTTTTTTTCCTTGCGGTGGTGCCGATAAAGCGCTGGTCACACCTCTTGCAATGTTTTTTTTTCATCCAGGAGGGGCTAGCATTTGCCTTTTTGTCCACGTTAGCGCTTTGTTATAGCTTCAGCTGTTGTTAAAGCGCTATATAAATCAATATGTTCCGTTGGGTATCGTTGGGTGCAGGGGTGCCGATAAAGCGCTGGTCAGACCTCTTGCAATGTTTTCCCTTCCACGAGGGGGCAGCGTTTCACTTTTTTCCATGTTAGCGCTTTGTTACATTTTCAGCTGTTGTTAAAACACTATATAAATCAATGTGTATGTATTGTATTGTATTTTGTACATCCACCCCCATTTCAAGCTCAGATAACTCCAGACCCATATAACTTAGGAATTAACTATTTTTTTCTGATTCAAGAATAGCATCTCAGGTTTCTAACACTGTATTGAATGTTTATGTACATCCACCCCCATTTCAAGCTCAGATAACTCCAGACCCATATAACTTAGGAATTAACTATTTTTTTCTGATTCAAGAATAGCATCTCAGGTTTCTAACACTGTATTGAATGTTTATGTAGTCCTAAAATTTAATATTCTGTGGGTCCTCCAATTTGAGTGTAAATGACAAAAACCCTGGCACTGGAGTAGATACATTTTAGCACATCGTCTGGCAGTGAATGAGTTAATATATGAATGTAACCGGCCACATCAAATACACTTTCCGGCCATCCATGACACACAAACTGTCACTTTCGCACCTTGTTAATAGAATTCTCATTTATTTCCGAAATCATGATTCAAACGAATTGTTAGTTCACATGCTCTGATTACATGTTGTGTCACTCCATTCATACGGGTGACTCTAACTATCTCTGCTGCGACTTTCTTGATATTATACTTCCTGGTAAATGTTCTATTTATGACCAGCACAAAAAAGAAACAGAATCGCTGACCATTTGCGTCGAGATTCCATGTCAGTGTTTTCACAATAGGACATAATTGCCTCATGGAAATATTTTTAGCAAAATTTCTTAAAATAAAATGTATGGGGGCGGATAGTCAACATAAGATCCGGTAATAATCCACATTCAACAAACCGACTGGTTAGGGAAGTGAATGTGTCTTTTTAAGTTTTGGTTGGATTATATTTAGAAAAGGAAGCAACTTTGATTGTCTTAGGTGATGTCACATCCTTCCGCCATCTTTCCTGTGTTATTGTTTTACCCTCTAAGACTCTCTTGGAGCGAAAGCACAAAAAGGGAATCATTTCTGGAAGAGTCTCATTAGGATGACCATTTATTTCATGCCTAACTTGAAGAATTGCTTGAGGTGTCAAGGAGAGTTCAGCTCTAAAGCAGATACTTCTGATGGTCCTTTTTTATTTTTCCCCATGTTGTCATTCGCAGTTAGACTTACGACATTGTGTAAATAAAAATAAATTTCAATCGACTGATGTCTCACTTCTAGGGCAGATGGAGATTGACAATAGGATTCGCATGAAACCGTCGCTGTCTTGCTAATGATGAGACCAGATCATGAGCTAATGGAAAGAGACAAGCGAGAATATATTGCAATATACATATACGAACACACACACACACACACACACACACACACACACACACACACACACACGCGCGTTGAAATTCAGGTTGAGCTCAAACCTTCACTGAGGAGAATGAACGCATTATAAGATGATCCGCCGCTATCACACTAATCCCCGGGTGTACATGTTTGCTAATCTCTTTAGCCGCTAACATGCTAAATTAGCCCTAATATCTACAGCAATTCAAAGCCACAGAGGCCCACCTACACGTGGGCTACCACCCAGTTTCAGGTCACTCCAAGAAGATATAGACGTTAGGGGAAAATGGAAGAGGTAGAAACGGTAGCGCTAACCATTCGTCACCCTAACCTATCTCGCTGTGACAGACTGCAAACGCTTACGTCCCATATAGACGAGTCACCGCCGCTAATGACATTAGAGGCACAATGAGACCCAGTACATGTTTGTTTGTTTTTTTTTTCTCCTTTCTCCCATGCTGCGTGGCCATTGACTCGCTGGATTTCTCTCATTCCTTCTGGTATGTCTCCATCAATCCTTGAAGGCAACACGTGCGCCAAGCTTATTCCTACTCCAAAACGTACGCACGCGTGTTACAAGAAAATCCACATTTAAACTGACAGACAAGACACGCAACAGACGCTCAATGAGGAAATCCATTAAATAAAAATGTGAAATTCGAGCAGGAAAGCTCTGGCGAGAATACAGCATTTCGACTTCATTTGAAAAATGATATCAACATACTTTTTTTTTTTTTTGCACTCCAAGGAAATGAGAGTTTATTTAAGATGAGAGTATGCTTATTTAATGTACCGTACACCTTCTAACGGGTTTACTGACTGTAGTGTAATATGTTATTTTAAATCCTTAGAACCACATTTCCTCTGAGAATAAGATGATACTGTCATTATATACATGTACCAATATGAGTATAAATATTTACATAGATATATATGCATTTCAGAATACCAAATGTGTTGCAGATGTACAGTATGGTGAGATTGTGACCATCCTGCTGAGGTGGGTTTTCTTAGAAAAACATCGCCAATCCTGTCAGGAGAAATCCCCTTTCCCAAATTGCTGTACACTTTAATATGTAGAGAATTGGAATCCAGTCTGCAGATTTCTGGACATGTTGGCACGATACAGAAGCGTCACTTTTACTTTCAACATGATTGCACATCATGTTTTCTCTGAATGCGGAAATAAATCTGTGGATGATTCTGCGCAATGTGGCTCGCTGGAACTTGTGTTGGTGGAGGTTCTTTTTACATGTGTTGGGTAAGATTTCAAGTGAATTTGTTCACAGTCTTGGGACGTCAAACGTTCTATAGTTGAACACATATTGTACTCTTAACAAATTACAATTAGTGGTTTTGAATCTGTAAATTCCTTTTGCCTCTCATGAGTGATTTGTTTTATTTTAACTCATTTACTCCCGATGTGTCCACTTCAGTGCCAGGGTTTTTGTCATTTTAACTCAAATTGCAGGACCCACAGAATATTGAGTTTTAGGACTACATCAAGATTCAATACAACATTAGAAACCTTTGACTCAGTTCTTTCACCAAAAAATAAGAATTAGTTCTTAAGGTATATGGGTCTGGAGTTATCTGAGCTTGAAATGGGGGCGGCTGTCCAAAATACAATGCAATACATATACATATATTGGTTTATATAGCGCTTTAACAACAGTTTAAGCTGTAGCAAAGCTCTGACATGGACAAAACGGCAAATTCTGCCCCCTCGTGGAATGGAACGAACATTGCCTGAGCTCTGGCCAGCACTTTATCGGCACCCAAGCAGGGAAAAACAAAACCCGAACTAATTCCGGAAAGACGCTCTCTATCATATTTTCGATTCTTGAATAAATTCATGAATGGCAGTGAATGAGTTAATATTACTTTGGCTCACCCCACCCTCAATAACTCATTCACTGTCAGATGATGTGCAAAAATGTGTCCACTCCAGTGCCAGGTTTTTTGTCATTTTCACTCAAATTGCAAGACTCACAGAATATTGACTTTTAGGACTACATAAACATTCACTGAAGTGTAAGAAACCTTAGACTCTCTTCTTTCATCAGGATAAAAAGTGTTAATTCCTAAATTATATGGGTCGGGAGTTATCTGAGCTTAAAATAGGGGCGGATGTACAAAATACAATGCAAGACATACATATTGGTTTCTATAGCAGCTGAAGCTGTAACAAAGCGCTAACATGGACAAAAGGCAAATGCTGCCCCTTCGTGGAAGGGAAAAACATTGCCAGAGGTCTGACCAACACTTCATCGGCACCCCCGCAAGAAAAAAAAAACAACAAATTCAGGAATGGCGATCCGCATCACGCTTTTCAATTCTCGAATAAATTCTGGAATGGCAGCGAATGAGTTAAAAACCGACATAGGTGTACCACTATACTGTTTGTCATGATCTCTTCAACAACCAAAAACCATCTATTAGAATGTGAAAAAAAGCACTGAGCGCTGCTTATTAGTTTTCGAGCGACTAAACGCTTGGGAGAGAGGTGACCTAGAATCGAGCCTTGTGGTGCACACCAGAGTGTTCATGTTCTCATCGTCCTCTCCGTTCCCACTTTGGAGACATGTGGAGAAAGCTCGCTCGTTAGATCTATGTGCTGAATCTCCCTCTCCAATCCTGCCACCACCCCTCCCCCCCACCACCAACCTTCATTTCTGTCTCTGGTTCGTTCTCTCTGTCCGTCTGCTGAACAGATGGGAGGGTCATGGCTATAGCGCTTCCCCTCCCCCTGGAGAGGCCCGGTTGCCTTTTCAAAAGATTCCTCTTTTATGCCTCACTCTATATCCTTCTCGTATATATCTACCTGTGTGTTTGTCTCCCTTCTATTGCTATTAAACAAACAGGGGAGCAACTGTTGTCTGTCTGTCTGTCTTTATGGTGCCTCTGCCTACTTCGACATTATCAGGCGCCCACCCAGGACGTCTTCTAACAAGCGCAAGATTACATGGCAGATTTGAAAAGTTCAAGGCTAAGAAGTCCGTCTGTGTAAGATCTCAGTCATACAAGAGTGGTCCATCGATGAAAAGGTTTCTTCAGCCGTCATCTGGACGTCTTCGAAGTTTTCGGACTTATCGCTCCTCATCCGAAAAGTTTCGTCAGTGAGCTAAAGTTGTGCTGGTAACCCTGGCCCTATATCCCTGTACCACACCTCTGCTCTGATAGGTCCTTGTGCACATCTCTTGCTCTGATAGGTTTAGGCCTATATCGCATTAGGGATATAGGCCCAGGGTTACCAGCACATCTTTAGTTCGCAGACGAAGCTCTTCGGATGAGGAGCGAAATGTTTGACAACTTCAAAGAAGTACAGATGATGGCTGAAGAAACCTTTTCATCGGTGTACCACTCCTGTACGACTGAGTATAATAATAATATAATAAAAATCAAATTAATTTTATGTGAACATTTTGAGGAATCGGGAACAGATTATTAGGAGTTACACTAGTTTCTATGGGAGATGTCGCTTTGGTTTTCGTACAATTCAGTTTCAGGACAAACTTTCTGGAACGGACTAATCACAAAATCTTCCAGTCTTTCGTCTGTGAAGAAGAAAAAAGAGAGCTACCAGCACAATTTTAGTTCACTGACGAAGCTTTTCGGATGAGGAGCGAAACGTCCTAGAGCTTCATAGAAGTACAGACAACGGTTGAAGAAATCTTTTCACTGTGACATTCACTTGCTAATCTGCTAACCGGTGCTCTATCGCCACAGTAGGGTGAACGGCTGAGTTGGATATGGGTAGGCAATGCTATGCTCGCATATCCAGGAGCGACCTGGCATGCTTACGGGACCGGGGGCAGGTGTGAAAGAGAAAAAAAGAAGGGCATAGGGGAGCTAGCGGTGATGTGTAGGAGGAGGTAAAAGGTGGTGAAAGTGCAAAGGGAGGAGGAGGTAGTGCAGGATTTAAGGGAAGCGCTCACGTGGTTTCTCCTCAGGGAGTGAGCGCTGCATCGCTAACACTTGGAAGCCAAAAGCAGGGATTACATGTTCAGGACACGGTCTTTGTCTTCATGTTACGTAAGGCCTAAGGTGTTGCCCCAGCGGGTGTTGACATTGAGAGCTTGAGCTCCTGCTCACGAGTGCTTTGGGAGAATTGAGGAGGAGGTGGTAGAGGCCAGGAGGCAGGGATCATTCAAGTCACCCCTGGCTTTTTTGGAGCCCTGCCCGGGTTGGCGAGTGTTGAACTACAAAAGGGTGCTGGGAAAAGGGGGGGGGGGGGATGATGCTGTCAGCCCGTTGATTGAGGTACGCTGCTGGCTTGATTGATACGCTTTGTCTGGCTTTCTTGTGCCAAGCGCTTTAGTTGGCTTGTAATCCCAGTTTGTCTGACAACATCCCTTTTTGTTTCTTTCCAGAGGGCATCGCTTTGTTTTTTTTTTTCTGTCTTTAAGGATGGGCGTATTTGCACACACACACAAAAAAAAATCTGGCTCGCCTTCTCAGAACTGACAGAGTTATTTTAGATCTTCTTATTATTTCCCCAACTGCCAAGCATGATTTGCATCCACGTCCCATTTCTGTGGACAATCAGATAATTGATGAATATGTCAAGTGTTTTTCAATTAACTATTTCATGTTTATTTTTATATACCCCCCCCCCCACACACACACACATTATTTCCTCCCTCATTATAATAATTACTCTTGATATCAATATACTTTATAGAAGCTTGAGGATACTTTATTAAGTACACTAGCATGTTTTACCGCAGGTATTCCCAAATCAGGAATGCAAACTTTGGATTGCCGTGAAGCAGACTAGAAACATATTCTTACATGTTAATAATTTATCCGGGAATTGAAAAGTGTGACGTCGAGCTCCATTTCCCGGGTTTTGGTTTTTCTTGCGGGGGTGCCGATAAAGCACTGGTCAGACCTCTGGCAATGTTTTTCCCTTCGATGAGGAGGGTTCATTTGCCTTTTGTCCATGTTACCGTTTTGTTACATCTTGAGTTGTTGTTAAAGTGTTATATAAATCATTATACATGTATTGTATTGTATTTTGTACACATGCCCCCATTTCAATCTCTGATAACTCCAGACCCATATAACTTAGGAATTAACTTTTTTTCTGATGATAGAAGACAGTGTAAGGTTTCTAATTGTGTTTTGAATGTTTGTGTAGTCCTAAAACCCAATATTATTTATGTCCAGGAATTTGAATGACAATGACAAAAAAAAAAAACCTGGCCACTGGAGTGGACACATTTTTGCACATTGTCTGACAGTGAATGAGTTAAAAAGGGGGCAAAAAAATTGGTACTAATGAAAAAAATGTGTGTGTGTGTGTGTATGTATATATATATATATATATATATATATATATATGTGTGTGTGTGTGTATATATATATATGTATATATATATATATGTGTGTGTGTGTGTGTATATATATATATGTATATATACAGTAAAGTCTCGTTATATCGATATTCAAGGGAGTCTGAAAAATATCGATATAACCGGGACTATCGACCTGTTTGCATGTAATTTTCTCCGTGTGTGCATCGAAATAGTATCGATATAACCGGGACTATCGATATATCCGATATCGATATAACGAGACTTTACTGTATATATATATATATATATATATATATATATATATATATATATATATATATATATATATATATATATATATATATGTGTGTGTGTGTGTGTGTGTGTGTGTGTGTGTGTGTGTGTATATATATATATATGTATATATGTATATATATACATGTATATATATATGTATATATATTAAAAATATATGTATATATATTTAGAAATATATGCATGTATGTAAAAAAAATATATATATTTTTTTGTCTGTTAGATATATCGATGAGAAGGTTTCTTCAGCCGTCATCTGTACAAATTTTGTACAGATGACGGCTGAAGAAACCTTCTCATCGATGGACCACTCCTGTACGACTGAGAGCTTACACAGACGTCTGTTAGATATAATAATAATAATTTCATTTAATTTTTAAGTTGTGCAACGCTATATATTCTCGCAATTGAACGTTTTTGGTGACCAGTCGATCATAAACAATCCTTAGTATGATGGCATACAATTCCACAACATGGCAACGCGCCGTGTTTTATGTTGCAAGTAAAGCCGTATTGCTCGTGCATGCGCAGTCCTTAGTGGGTGTCCCTATTGCATACTTTCATTATCAATGTCCTACTAGTGGGAAAAAAAGAGGTCAAGTGCGTCGAGATGTGCGCTGTGTTCACCTCAGGGGTTTCAAGCATTCTTCTGCTTTCTCATGCATGTTACTCAATAAATACATGGATTCGGGTTAGGGGGAGATGAGGAGAAAAGAGGCAAGGTGGGTGGGGGTAAGGGAGGTGCTGTACAGTGTGTGTGTGCGCGTAAAGGAGAAAATGTGAGAAGAGCGATAAAGAGAGCAAGGGTGCATGAGAGAAGAGAGAAAGAGTGATAGAGAGAGAGAGAGAGAGAGAGAGAGAGAGAGACTGTCATGTCTTTTGGTGAAGCGGTGTCGTCTTTCACATCAATGTCTGATACTCGTGCTGCCAGGTGCCGGAAATCTGGTTCAGAAAGGGAGAGAAGAAAGAGAAGATGGAGAAAAAAGGCCGGGTAGATGGAGGATTTTTAGTTATTTATTTATTTTATGTGACGACGTTGACAGCTTCCCTGCATTGCACTGAGTTTAAATAATGGGATGCTCATTTGCATAACGAGGGACGTTATCACCTCTACTGTCAAAAGAAAACACAACAACAGTTCTTGTGCTCCTCCCTTAGATAGATTGGGTTGGCCTACTTAGGCACCTCCAGAGAGATGTTGCCGAAACTCGGGCTTAGCCATGCCCCCCCCCCCCAAAAAAAAATGCTCAGATGCACACTCATGGAAACTTTTTGGGGCGCGTATGACACAAAGTCCACCTCGGCAGATTTGGACCAAGAACAATAGCATGCACAGTATAGACAGATTGAAAATTCAATCTGGAATTGCGTTAGAATGCCACCTCACAAAACGTGTATTCTTCCAGACTTTTCACATATTCATCAATTGCCTTATTTGACTTTTATGTCGTATGTTGTGCCAAAATGGGACGTGGCATAGTTCAAGTCTCCATCTAAATTATTTCAACTGATGGTTTAGCAAGTCGTGTCACTTTTACACAGTTGCCATGACAATCACTCAACACGTCATTCCCGACAATATATATCTATATGGTGTCGCCAGCATCAGGGATAAAAGGAGAATTGATTACATTCTACCACCCCAGTGGAAATAAATAAATACATACATACATACATACATACATACATACATACATACATACATACATACATACATACATACATACATACATACATACATACATACATACAGACAGACAGACAGACAGACAGACAGACAGACAGACAGACAGACAAAAACAAAAAAAGAGTTCACCTTTCACCCAGAGTCAACCGAAAGAGCCTTTAACTCGAGCGTCTTAAAAATTACTCACTGCCAGCTATTTTAAGACCCATTTTTTAACACTAGCCTATGATTGTTGGTTTTTATTTTTTTTATTTTATTTAATTCAAAAATATGTCCCTGGAATTTGAATGGCTGGACACAAAAATAAAAATTAAGACAATTTTTTTACACTAGCCCATGATTCTTTTTTTTTTTTTCGATGTATTTATTTGTTTTATTTAATTAAAAAATATGTCCCTGGAATTTGAATGCCTAGACACAAAGAAAAATCAATTTTAATTCGGACACAAAATACACTGAATATGGAATTCATATTTTCTATGTGATTTTTCTATATTTTTTTGGGGTTTTATTCCAAAATATGTCCTTGGAATTTGAATGCCTGGACACAAAAAAAATAAAAATTTAAAACCCTTTTATACACTATGCCATGATTAATTTTCATTTTTTTAATTCAAAAAGATGACCCTGGAATTTGAATGCCTGGACACAAAAAAAAGAGTTTTAAGTAGGACACAAAATGTACGGTATTCATATTTAAGTGTGATTTTTATCTATTTCTTTGTTTAATTTTAAAAATACGTATGTCCCTGGAATTTGAATGCCTGGACACAAAAAATAATAATAATTGTAAGTATTTTTTGTGTGTTTTTTTTTTAAATATGTCCCTGGAATTTGAATGCCTGGACACAAAAAAATAACTAATTTTAAGTAGTTTTCTATGTTTTTTTTTTTATTTATTTAAAAAAATATGTCGCAGGAATTTGAATGCCTGGACACAAAAAATATGAGTTTTAAGTAGGACATAAAATACAGTCTATGCAATTCATATTTTCAAGTTGATTAAAAAATGGTTTCATTTAAAAAAAATATGTCCCTGGAATTTGAATGCCTATACACACAAAAAATAATGAGATTCAAATAGAACACAGAATGTATGGAATTCATCTTTTCAATATGATTTTTCTTTTTTTTAATTATTATTAATTCCTAAATATGTCCCTAGAATATGAATGCTAGAATTTGAAAAGATGAGTTTTTATTTGTACACAAAATATATGGAATTCATATTTTTAATGTAATTTTTCTATTTTATTTTTTGGTTTAATTAAAAAAATATGTCCCTTGAAAATGAATGCCTGAGAATAAAAAAAGAGTTTTAAGTAGGACACAAAATGTATGAAATTCATATTTCGGATGTGATAGCGCAGAAGTGGAAGTGGGGTAAAAGCCGATATGCCAGCTTGACTGTCAGTACAGTGAAGTTTTACAGGAAGAAGTGAAAAGGTTTGCTCAGTCTGGAGGTAATGTTACAGTGCTGGTGATTAGAGCGTTTAAGTTAGCGGCACTTCCAAAACACTGTCAAACTCTCTGTGAACGAGGCGAGATCCTGACAGCGCTGTCTCCTCTCATAGTCTGTGCCGGGAGAGCGAGACCAAAAGAAGCAAAAAAAAAAAAAAAAAAAAACTGATTTGCATGATATCGACAGTGAAAAACACAGCCGCTCTCACAACATTGTTGACAGATTCTTTGTCTTTCGTCGTCCTCCCTAGTGGCTGCCGTGATGCCACTTTTATATATTTCTTTTCATTCCTCTCAGTATTTTGCCAGATTTCATTTAATGCTCATCCTCTGCTCCCCCATCCCCCCTCCTTCTCTTTTTTTCCTCTGTCTTGCAGGTACAGATGCTGGAATCTTTGAATTGATTGGAACAAATAGAAAGCCGGTTAGAGAGAAAGAAGAAAAGATAGAGAAACAAGAGGAAGAGCAAAGAAAGAAGAGAAGAGAGAAGCGCGCGTCAACTTTTGGTTTTGAAGAGATTTAGGGGACGAGGAGAAACAGAAAACGACGGGGACGATGGGGAGGAAAAAGATTCAGATCACGCGGATTATGGATGAACGCAACAGACAGGTACGTCTCCGGGGAATGGGAGGATGGATGACTGTGAGGGTGGGGAGAAGTGGAATGAGCGGAAAGGGGGCGGGGAGACAGCCTACACACCCACGCACAACCCTCAACAATGAAAATCTTTCGGGAGTCCGAGCAATATGGCAGCAGAGGAGAGTTATTGCTTTTTGGGGGAGGTGAGGGTGTTCCTGGTTTATAATGACAACGTTTGTTTCCTTCACTTCACCAACTGGGCAATCTGGTCGTGGCGAAGGGGGCGTTGGGGAGTGTTTCCGGTGAGAATATTCTCAAAATGTCAATTCCATTCTGCATAACAGGGCCCGCGTCGAGCGCTATGGCCCGCATTGGGTTGTAGCGCCCCCTCGCTTGCAATCCCTTTCAGTTCACTGATTATTACAGGAGTGAATACGGGGCGAGGGAGGGAAGCAAACACGACACAAATAGATGGTAACGCTTATAGATAGATGCTGCTGCTGCTCTGCTATTTAATTTCGACGTACAGTGATACCTCGGTTTACGAACCCCTTGGCTTACGAACTTTTCGTTTACGAACGTTAAATTTATGAAAATTTGACCTTGGCATACGAACTTTTTTCGGGATACACACAGAGCTGCCTCAATGAGTGATGTGTCGTTCGCGAACGACCCCGTTCTTCTAACAACAAAATGGCAGCTGACTGTTATTATCCTCTAATCCCCGCCCCCAGTCTTCGGTTAAAGCCACGTGATTGGTCAAGAACACAGCAGTGAGGGGAAGTGGTTTAAACGTTAAAGAGACAGGCAGACGACAGTGAGAGTTTGAACTTTGATAGTTCAAAGGCAGAGTGTAGACTGCAAGGTTAAAATATCCAATCAATCAGGCTCTACAAACAACCCGCACAAGCCAAGGGATCATTCCTCAAGATGGTGAAAGAAGAAGGTTACGTTCCTCATCAAATGTTTAATGCTGAGGAGGAGGTGGTTTAAACATTAAAGAGACAGGCAGACGACAGTGAGAGAGTTTCAACTTTGATAGTTCAAAAGCAGAGTGTAGACTGCAAGGTTAAAATATCCCATCAATCAGGCTCCACAAACAACCCGCACAAGCCATCTGTACCTTTGATGCAAAAAGCTATCAACCCAGCTAAACAGAACATAATTGATGAGGAACAAGGTAAAATTATCGCAGAGAAAGCACTTATAAGGGATCATTCCTCAAGATGGTGAAAGAAGAAGGCTACGTGTTTAATGCTGATTAAACCAGCCACTTCATTCCATCAAGCCATCAACGACCATCACAAAGGTAAATAAAACAACTTTATTATACAGTACAGTTTGTTTCGTTAATTATAATACCATAGCACATTTATTATACATAAAATAATGTATATTTTGTGTTGTTTTAAGGCTTAGAAAATTAGAAAGTAGAAAATTATGTTTTATGGGGACTTGGGAACGAATTATTCTTATTTTAATGATTTCCTTTGGGAAATTATTTTTTGGGATACACACCTTTTGCCTGACACACTCTGTCTGGGAACCAATTAAGTTCATAAGCCAAGGTACCACTGTATTACTCGAATTGGTTTTTGGATCAGAGTTGCGCTAGTTACCTGTTAGCTCATCTATTCTGAATCTTTCTTCTAATGTCCGTATCGCACTAATACGATGGTGGCGAATATTAAGGTTCACTAAAGGTGGCAACCATTCGCCAACAGTTCTTATTTTTTGGGAATTTGCAAACCTGTTTGCGTGTCACGAGGAAATTTTGAATATATCCATGAGAAGTCGACATTTTATTAAGAATCCCATCCCTGGGGTTCAATGTTACCTTTAATCACAGGAATAAAATACAGGTAACATCCGACTTACGACCAGCTTGACTTGCGACCACCCGTACTTACGACTACGACCTCCAGATCCTATTTTTAAAATTTTTATTCTACGCTTGGCACTGCAACGCGCTAGCAGGCCAGCAACATGTATCACAATTTTAGCCAGCCAGCCAGCATCTCACTCTCGCACAGCAATCGACCGTGTGATGGCCCCAGAGGGGGTAGTTTGCGAGTCATTTAGCCTCCGAGTCTCTAATCAACATTTTGAATGGATTTTGACTTACGACCATTTTGACTTACGACCGTTTGGTCGGAACGGAACTCAGTCGTAAGTCAGATGTTACCTGTATAGCATTAAAAGTTCATGGTAGCAGGCGTAAACCAAATTATCCAGAATAGAAAAAAAAATGTGTAGATATTTTGAATGTATCTAACCTCCCGTATTTTCCGTACTATAAGGCACACCGGAATATAAGGTGCAACTGCAATAAATTGTGTATTTTCCAACTTTTTCCAGATATAAAGTCTATAAGGCGCACCTTCAATGAATGAAAAAGGTTTTCTAAATATAATAAAGATAGAAACGGTTTTCAAATATAAGGCATACCCACATAATTAGGCCCAACAAGGGGACATTGAGTTGGTGGCTGATGATAGTTGTTGTGAGACCTATTTTGGCTCAATATGACTTCACATATAAGGCGCACCTACGTATAAGGCGCAGGCTCATCTTCGGAAGAAAATGAAGGCTTTTGAGTGCACCTTATACACCGGAAAATACGGTACATAGTCATTCTGAATGAGAACAGGATGGGATTGCAATTGTTTTAATCTGTTGATGTGTAATGGGATGCAAGTCAAAATTATTCTTATTCCATCATTCCTGATGATTGTTTTACTAACAATAGCAAATGTTTTGCAAAATATGATTCCAACTTTGTTCAAATAGTTACAAAACCCAATGTACAAAGAAACTTCCTTAAAGGTAAGACTGGATGAGCCTGGTGTGTAAAAAAATGACCTCAATCCCATTGAGCATTTTTTTGGGATGACCATCAATGCTTTCAGTACCAAGAACAACAACCATAAAAATCCCACATCCATTTTCACTCCATGTGTATCTCCACATCGCGACTTTTCAGCCCAGCGGCACATGTCATTCCTATAAATCGATGCAGGTGCCTCATAATGCATTTCTTGAAAAATTGGACTTTATGACTCGTGCTCACTCTTAGGTCCTTGGCTTTAAAAAATGTCTAAAAAACACACACACACAAAAGAGAGCACTCCATCCTGGCTGCCCTGAAGGCACTCAATCGATCACTTCCTGGGCTCCAACTGACCACTGACCACTTTTTTTTTCAGTTTTCCGGCGTTCCAAATTGGAGCCATACGTATCAGGCGTGGCCCCTGGTTCACAGGTCAAAAACACGCACATTCTGGCCAGCTTGGGGCCTTTCTTAATTCTCTGATATAAGTCTGACACCACCATGCTTTCTTCAGTTCTTCTTTGTCTCCGTCTCAGTCATCTGCGGAGTCATTCTTTTATATAAAAATAAAATGGCTCGTGGAATCCGTGTTGGAGGTGACCTTTTGACCTATGACTGGGATTCCGACGAATACATAGATATGAGAAAATGGGTGCACCTGAGCTTTCTAAAAAAAAAAGAAGCTCTCAGAAATTCCATTCATTGTGACACACCGTCAGCTCTTCGGAAAAAAAGAGGTGAATCGGCGTGGAACATCACTTTGTCATCATCATCGAGCGACGGGAGAGGTCACAAAGTTCCCAACGAGGACTGAAGCTATCGTGTTGCAGCAGCATCAACCTCGCTTCCGCCATGCTGTTATCTCAGCCCTTCTCTCACCTTAGACGGAGTCCGCCGCATGCAAGCAGGCCATCCGGCTCCTGAGGATAAGGAGGGGGAAAAAAAGGGAGACAGGAAGGACACCTGAGGGGAATCGATGCCTGAGATATCCGGGATTTACTTACTAGGGGAGAGAGAAATAGAGAGGCAAGGGAGAAACGGGTTCAGGGAAAGGAGAGTCGATAAACCACCGGATTTTTTTTCTCTGTTTTTTTTTCTTCTTAAACCGTGATAAAATGATGTCATAAACTCGCACTGTATGGGTCACATGATCGGTGCGGCGCGTTGTGCTCAATACGTTCCCATATATGGCATGTGTGAATGACATCACTGTGTTAGACAGCATCACAAGACAGACCAGAAGCTCCAACCTTCTTAAAAGGAACGAAAAAAAAAAACAGAAGTTGAATTTTGCATATTTTCACTTCCTTTTTGGAGAAAATGCCACCGCTGCTGCTCATGCCGAGTAAACACAAGCGTTTGTATAGAGCTGCTTACCGTATTTAATTGAGTATGACGCGCACACGTGTATAACGCACACCCCTAATTCTCAATTAAAAATATAACATTTTGTTTCACTTTTTAACAGTACAGTTATACCTTGGTTTACGAACCCCTTGGCTTATGAACTTTTCGGTTTACGAACGTTAAATTTGTGAAAATTTTACTTTGGCATACGAACTTTTTTCGGGATACACACGGAGCTGCTTCATGAGTTATGTGTCGTTCGCGAACAAGCCCGTTCTTCTAACGACAAAATGGCAGCCGACTGCTTTTGTCCTCTATTCCCCGCCCCCAGTCTTCGGTTAAAGCCACGTGATTGGTCAAGAACGCAGCAGTGAGGGGAAGTGGTTTAAACATTAAAGAGACAGGCAGACGACAGTGAGAGTTTGAACTTTGATAGTTCAAAGGCAGAGTGTGTAGACTGCAAGGTTAAAATATCCAATCAATCAGGCTCCACAAACAACCCGCACAAGCCAAGGGATCATTCCTCAAGATGATGAAAGAAGAAGGTTACATTCCTCATCAAGTGTTTAATGCTGAGGAAACCGGACACTCCATTCTATCAAGCCATCAACGACCATCACAAAGGTAAATAAAACTACTTTATTATACTGTACAGTTTATGTCTTTAATTATAATACCACAGCACATTTATTATACATAAAATCTGGTATATTTTGTAGATTTTTTTTTTTTTTTTGCGCGTTATACTCGAATAAATACGGTAAATTCTTGTCATACTTCCACTCATTTCGTTCGTCTTAATGGAACCAATCATATCGCCGTATTTTCTGGTGTATAAGGAGCACCGGCGTATAAGGCGCACCCCCGAGGAATTATGTATTTTCAAACTTTTTCCAGATATAAGGCGCACCGGACTATAAGGCACACATTCAATGAATGAAAAACATTTTCCAAATATACCACCACACCACATTATAAGGCGTTATAGTAGAGACTGGGGTTGCGCACTACTTCTTCTCCAGTGCGAAAATTGAGTCGGTGACTGTAGACCACAGGTGTCAAAGTCAAGGCCCGCGGGCCAAATCTGGCCCGTTACAGTATTTTATTCAGCCCGCGAAAGTATATCAAACTTGTAAAATTCCATGACGCTTGCTAAAGTCCAAACTAAAATTTCAAATTGTCCCATGTAAACCACAATAACTGTCATTTTTCTTGACTTGAGATTTGAAAACTAGTTCTTTGTTAATTTGTTGTGCACTCGATATGTAATATGTGGAGGGAATTCAACATTCTAATGGCTTCCCCAAATTCATAACGACCCCGAGAGGAAACCATAACTACAATGTGGCCCGTGGCAAAAACTGAGTTTGACACCTCAGCTGTAGACAGTAGTTGTGAGACGTGTTTTGGCTCGATATTACTTCACAATTAAGGCGCATCTACGTGTAAGGCGCAGGGTCAACTTTTGAGGAAAATTATGGTTGTGGGGTGCGCCTTAAACACTGTAAAATACAGTATTTAATATTTAACAGCATACTTGAGATCTACTCCAGACTTTAATTAGATTAGAGTACTGTATTTTCAGGTGTAAAAGGCACACCGGAGTATAAGGCGCAATCCAGATGAATGGTGTATTTTAAAACTTTTTCCATATATGAGGCATACCGCACCATCAGGTGCACCTTTAATAAATGAAAAAAGTTTTCCAAATATAAGGCACTCCACATTATAAGGCGCTACAGTTGAGGCTGGGGTTACGTTTTATATATCCAGTGTGGACCGTACACTACTTCTACAGTTGACAGTAGTTAAGAGACTTGTTGGGACACTATTACTTCACAATAAGGCGCACCATATAAAGATTGAATCAGAAATAATTTTTAAATAAGGTCTAAAATGTACAGGGAGATACATGGCACGGAATATGAATGATGACTGTTCGTTGCACTTTATACGTGTACATATATATACAAGCGCATGGGATTCTGAACGCCATCCAAAGCGCCGTCCAAAAGTGCAACACACGTGCCAAAAACTCCTAATGGAACGTTTCCCCCCTGAATTCTTTCATGCTCCAACTTTATTTTGGAAGGGCGAAAAAAAAATACTAATAATAATCTGTTTAAAAGTCATCACCACCATGCCACCTACCTCGCTTCCCTCCCCACCGTAGTTAGCATGGCTATGGGCACAGCGCCCGTCTCTCCCTGGGCGGCCACTTTGGGCTGCCACCTCGCCCCCCCGCCCCCCTCTAAACACTTCCCCAGGGCCGAGGCAAAAAGGGCCAGGGCCTCCCTGTTGTTGAATGGTTGCCCAAAGCTCTGGACAGTGGACAGTAGTGTGTGAGGCCTGGCTGTGAGCCCCCCAACCACTCAGACCCTCTCCTTGCTTCAGACACATAAAAGAGCCCCTCATGGATTGCACACGGAAAGCAGACCCACGCGTGCAATTTACAGCCACAGGTGTGTACGTGTGTATAGATTCGACACGTTGCAGATTAATTCAATTCGACATTTTGATCGATGGTGGATTTAATTTGTTCGTTAAGGCGCCTGCTTTTAAAAACAACAAAATGGCCAACATTATGACGGCTTGCCTGAGTTACTTATGTGCAATATAAGAACTGTACCAAATATAATAATAATAATAATAATACATTTGATTTATAAGCGCCTTTCAAAACTCTCAAAGTTACCGGATATGTTTTTTGTAGGTGAGCAGCGGCAGCCACACGCGCCAGCATTCACTCAATCCAAGTAACTCAAATAGATAGAAAGCTAGCTAGCTAATAGATAGACAGCTAACTAGCTAGCCGTATAACTAATAGATAGCCAACTAGTTAGCTGGCGAGCTAGCCAGATAGCTAATAGATAGCAAATAGATAGCCAGCTGGGTAGTAATCATCATACTCATAATAACCATAATAATAATAAGCATAAAAACAATAATAATAATAATAACAGTAATAATAGCAATATACTAATAACATAGAAATAATTATATACTGATAATAATAATAATATATTATGCGACCCATAATTTCACATGAGCATATCTATAGTAAGACAAATAGATAGAAAGCTAGCTAGCAAGCCAATAGATAGCTAATAGCTAGCCAGCTAGATAGCGAGCCAGCCAGCCAGATAGCTATACCCATACATACTACTTTGGATACGTCATCTAGTCAAAAATGTTTGAAACAGCTTTCTCTCAAGAATTATCATTCTTAAGGATGTGAAAATATCCTCTGGTAGTGTCAATCAAAACTGGACATGTGAGTCAAGCCCCAAATATTTGTGTTTTTGTTGTGGTGGGGGTGGTGGTGGTCCCCGAAAATGTAGACCAGAGGGAGGACCAAGGTGTATTTGACAAATTGTATGAAAAAAAAGTCAGCTGGAACAAAATCTCAAACACCAAAGTCATCAGAACAGAAATGTCCAAAGTAGCAAACAAAAACAGAAGTAAACAATAACAAGACGAAACAAACCTGACAGCGTGAAACAAACAATGACCCGACACTGAATGGTCATACAGTAAGTCATTTTAACTACCCCTGATTAAAACGAGCAACACCTGTGCAGCTGCAGGCAGGGCCCCACAGTGCCACCCGTTGGTTGTCAACTGAAACGTGATGAGTCAGTCTCGGAAGGTGTAGGGGGCGAAGTCATGTACTGCAATTTCCCTTAATAATAATACATTTCATTTCTAAGCGCCTTTCAAAACTCTCAAGGACAGCATTGAACGTGGAAGTAACACACACACACACACACACACACACGTTTTTACTTCATCGTTTACTAGCTGTCCGAAGGATTCGCCCCGTGGGAATTAATTTGTGTTGCCATTCGAGTGTGCAAGAGGGCAAAATTTAGGGTGACGTGTGTGTCTACGTTTTAGGATGTAGACATTAGGGTACCAAGGAGGATGTGAGGTCAAAGGTTAAAGACGAAGCGGGTCATCCGTGTCAGGAAGTGAAATAACGCCCTCTCCCAGCTTTCCACACTCAAACAATACATGCAAAGTATTAGCTTTTAAGGAACACATATATTTTTTCTTTGTTCCTCTGACAAATCCTTAATCCAATCAGTGGATGCCAGGGTGAGAACATGTGCTGGTGAAATTAACAGCAGGGAAATAATGAGGCCCGCAGGGTACCTTCTCGTCACCCCTGTAATTCCCTCATTCCCACCTACCACCTTCCCATTTGTGAGCGTCACCTTTGCTCTGTCGTCTGCTCGGCATGGCAAGACCTCAACCTGTAAAGTGCTCAGCAAGCTCTCACCTCATTGTTCTACTTCTCTTTGGACTACTCAACATATTTTTTTCTTTCCTCCTCTCCTACTTTACATTGTCTTTTTTTCCCCAGTCGCACCTTATTCCCGAGTGCTTGATTGTTACAAAGTGTGAAAATTGTACTAAATGTGACGTTCTTGGAGCAGATGTTGAAATCTGATCAGGATGGGATTCAAAAAGTTTTTTTTTTTTTCTTTTCAGCGATGATTTACAGCTAAAGGTCATAGAACATAATCAGTCAGGATGAAAGAAGTACAGTGATACCTCAGGTTACGAACGCTTTAGCTCACAAACTTTTCACTTTACGAACATTAAATTCACGAGAATATAATCTTGGCAGACAAACTAGTTTTTGGCGGACGAACAAACCACACAGCGCCACGTTGGTTGACAGACCACTTTTTGGCGGATGAACACCAAACCACACAGTTGAACATCGCCACAGTGGCTGGCGGACTAGTTTTTGTCACTCTCTTTCTTTGAGTGCAGACGTGGTTTGTTATCGAGGAAACTTTTGCTGTTATAGGACCGAAAAAGACCCCACCACCGGTTAGTGTTAAGCCGAAGTGGACACAAAAGAAAATTACGGTCGAGCACAAGGAGGATATCATCGGAAAACACGAACGAGGTGTTGCATTTGTGTGACTTAGCGTCCCAGTACCAGTACGCTAAATCGACCATTGCTACGTGTGGCTAAAGTTGTTTCTGTGTTGTCTAAGCAACGGTCTCAGGAAATAGAAGAGGTTGAAAAACTTCTGTTGATTTGGATTAACGAAAAGTAGCTCGCAGGGGGCAGTGTGAGTGAGGGTATTATAGCCGAGAAAGCACAGCAACTTCACTCGGATATCGTCAAGAGGAATCAACATCAAGTGACCATCACAAAGGTAAATAAAATGGCTTTATTATCCAGTACAATTTTTTTTACATTATTATTTATTTATAGTTTTGAGGCTTATTTAGTAGAAAATTATATTTTATGGGGACCTTGGAGCGGATTATTTTCATTTTTAATGGTTTCTTATGGAAAATAAATGTTCGGCAGACGAACTTTTTGCCGTACACACACTTTCTGGGAACCAATTACGTTTGTGAGTTGAGGCATCACTGTACTGACATTAGCTTCAGGAAATCGTCCTCTGCTCCCCCCAACCTGAGAGCAGGGACTTATCAAAGCAGAGGTCAGGCATAGCCAACTCTGGACATTAGGGATATTTAGATACTGTATAGGGCCAGAGCTACCTGCAAATTTTTAGTTCGCTGACGAAGCTTTTCGGATGAGGAGCCAGACATCCGACACCTTCAAAGAAGTACAGATGACGGCTGAAGAAACCTTTCCATTGATTTACAAGTTATTTTTGTCAAGATAATGACTAGCTCAGGCATAGCAACTTTGCCTTTTTTTCTTTCCTCGAGAGAGAACCACTGCACTCCAAGTTTTTCAAGTGTCACCGTAATGCACCAGTCCACCACGCGTTAGCTTTTAAATACTCAACACGGACACCTCATTCAGCGCATCTGGATTCAGACATTGAATGAAGACGAAAAAACAAGCCCACCCGATGTCTATCTTGCATTGAAAATGACGATAAGTGGCATTTTGAAGAGAGAGAAGAAGAGTACGGCATATATTATAGGCGGGACAAAGACCCCCTTTTGTCAGACTGGCCCTCTTAACCGTTTCCTTGGCTGTGAGGCAGAGTTCAGAAACAGGTCCTGCACTCCTTTTTACATCTTCCTGCCTGGTCCTCCCGACAATGGATGAAGTGTTTGTCTCAGGACAGAACTAAAACGGACCGACATGGACGTGTGTGTGCCATGTTTGGTTTGCTAACAAGCCTTTTTAGGTGCCTGTCCTATGCCGCCCCCAGGGAAGAAGGCAGGAGGTGGGAAGCAGAAGCGAAGCCATTGTGAAGGGGAAGCCACTGGCCTCTTCCTGTTATGAGAGGAAATGCATACAAATGTGCTTCCTGTGCATCCGCCCTCCCCTCCCTCCCTCTCTTAACCCGCCGCTCCCTCTCACCCGCATGGTGTGGAATCTGCCACCGCCTCTCCTCCTTCTTCTTCTCTGTTTATCCCGGGCCGCCTCGCTCCTCGTTTGCCAGCGGAAATGTGACATGTCATTTTATGCAGAGCAAATCTCTGCTCATTTGACTGGGACGCGCATATAATTGCGGTTTCACAGGCAAACATACGTACATGAATAAAGATGACAGGAAGAGGATGAAAGGACTTCACGGGAAATTTAATAAAGCAGAGCATTGAAGAATTTCATTTTCCACTGATATTTACACACTCGCCATTGGACGCACCTGCAAAATCAAATGAGATTCAAGATGAGACTTGTATCAAAAAGTCAACTTTTGATTGACACCATCAGAAAGATTCACGTAGTACAATGATACGGTTCTTATGAGGGCCGTTGATTTTTTTTTTTACTCTTATTATGATTATTTTCTGAAATGAATCACATATTGAGGGCTTTAACTCATTCACTGCAAAACCATGTGCAAACGTGTTCGCTCCGGTGCCAGGGTTTTTGTCATTTTCACTCAAATTTCAGGACCCACCAAATATTGAGTTTAAGGACTAAATAAAATTCAATAAAGTGTTAGAAACCTTAGACTGTCTTCTTTCATCAGAAAAAAAGTTAATTCCTAAATTATATGGGTCTGGAGTTACCTGAGCTTGAAATAGGGGTGGATGTACAAAATTCAATACAATACATGCATATTTATTTACATAATAATAATAAATTTCATTTGTAAGTACCTTTCAAAACTCTCATGGTCACTTTACAGTCACAGGATGAGTTTTTCTGTGGGTGAGCAGCGGCAGCCGCAAGCGCCAGCATTCACTCACCCTGGAAGTTACTCAAAAAGATAGAAAGCTAGCTAGCTAGCTAATAGATAGCTAATAACTAGCTAGAAAGCTAGCTAGCCATATATCTAACAGATACACACCTATATAGCCAGCTAGCCAGCTAATAAATTGCAAATAGCTAGCTAGCTTTTAGTCCTTTTCATCCAAACATAAGTAGATTCAGTGACCTAGCTAGCTAGAAAGCTAGCCAGCTACAAAGCTAGCAGATATACAGATAGATAGCTTGTCAGCCAGCTAGAAAGCCAGCTAACTTTTAGTCCTTTTCATCCAAACGTCAAGTAGATTCGCTGACCTATTATATAGCTTCGCCATAGGCATAGTTGCCGCATATAGCGCTTTCAGCTGAAGCTGAAACAAAGCACTAACATGGACAAAATACAAACGCTGCGTCTTCGTAGAAGTGAGAAAACATGACTAGAGGTCTGAGCAGCGCTTTAATGGCACCCAGCTCCGCAAGAAAAACCAAAACCAGAACAAATTCGGGAATGCCGCTCCAGGTCACACTTGAATGAGTTAATATGGACAAAAATTCAGCCCGAATTTGAGCTCCCATCCTGAGAACCGTTCGACAAAGGTGCTAACAGCTTTTCCGCCATTTTCATTTTCGTAAATATCAACAACATTTTACTAATAATAATATGAATGTAGAGTGAAGTATATTTTAAGGACCGAACTGAAACATGAACATAATTTTTAGCCAATTCCCTCTGAGGCGATGACTTACTGGTAACACGCAGACTAATAATTTATTAAATACCATATTTTCCGCCATATAAGGCACACCAGAGTATAAGGTGAACCCCCAATGAACCTTTTCCATATATATTGCGTACTGGACTATAAGGCGTACCTTTAAAGAATGAAAAAAGTTTTCCAAATATTATACATAAATATATATAAGGTTTCCAAATATAAGGCTCAGCATGTTATAAGGCGCAAAAGTAGAGGCTGGGCTTACGCATGACTTCTTCTACAGGGGGGAATGGAGTCAGTGGCTGCTGTCAGTCGTTGCGGGTCAATATTGCTTCACATATAAGGCGTACCGGCGTAAAAGGCGCAGGATGATCGTTTGAAAAAAAATAAAGCTTTTGAGTGCGCTTTATACTCCGGAAAATACGGTAGATCACATCAGAGCAAACTTAGCTCGAGCTGTACTGAGACAAAAAAACGTAAGATCCAGCGCCAATTAGTACATCCCACATGAGGTTTGTGTTCTACCGAGCATGTACAAATAGGCGTGTTTGCGTGGATGTATACGATACAGCAGGTTGTACTGTATGTGTCACATTGGGTTGTGTGGGCGTGGTGTGAAAAATCAGCTAGGTGTTATTGTTCGGTCATTTTGGGATTTACGTAATCACACTTGTTCGCCTCATGGATGGTGAGAAAGGCCATTTTGAAAGGATTTGAAAACCCCTTGTGTAAATATTGTCAGTCATTACATCTAATGGAGGAAAAAAAAAAATGATCAGAATAATTCTGCGCGTGATAGAGTTTTTACTGCCCTGATCTTAAAGCACCCAAAGTGTCCTTGGAGTTGATGTCACACTTTTCGGCGCCAAACGGTGCTTATATGGTCCTTGCTTTGTACACTGGGGCAGTCGTGTTGTAACAAAAATCCAGATGTCATCACAACAAGCAGCAGTTGGCACATTGTGAGCAGTTCATTAAAAGGGATGATTTGATCTGGTTTATGCCTCTCACAGTTGAAGTTGAGTGTTTTTAAAAAAAAATAGATAGAGTGATAGGTTGATAGATAGTTTTAATAGATAAATAGCTAGCTAGCTAGCTAGCATGTTAAGGCCCTTGATAGCTATACAGTATATACATGTATATATAGTTAGCTATTTATCTATGTATTTATTTATTTATTTATTTATTTATTTATTTGTAGACAGACAGACAACACGAGTCTGGTTAGCTTAATGCTAACACATGATACAAAACACTAAGAAAAATCCAGCTGTTTGGTACACTGTGAGCAATTCTTTAAAAGGGAGGATTTGACCTGGTTTATGCCACAGTTGAAGTTGAGTGTTCGAAATAAATAGATAGATTGATAGGTTGATCGATAGTTTGATAGATAAATAGCTAGCTAGCTAGTTAGCATGTTAAGGCCCTTGATAGCTATACAGTATATATAGTTAGCTAGCTATTTATCTATGTATTTATTTATCTATTTATTTATTTATTTATTTATTTATTTATTTATTTATAGACAGACAGACAGACAACACGAGTCTGATTAGCTTCATGCTAACACATGGTACAAAACTCTCCAGAGTGGCTAATGGATAGCTTCCGTGTCACAATGTTAAAACGCTTTCAGCAAAAGTTATTTGAACACAAAAGGCTAACACTTGCTTATACCATAGAAAGTCAAGAGAGCCATAGTCGGCCATATTTTCCTTATCCTTTGCGAAATTTATAATACTGCAGCTGGCTAAGAGTAATTTTGACCAGCTCCATGTATATCCGAATGTTATCTTATTATTATATTGTTTTCTAAAGTACAATATTATACTGTTATTTTCATCATGAAAAACCTACTAAAATATTTATATTAATCTGTTTGAAATGGCCTGAATAGATTTTCAAGACCGGTAAGGGCATTTCTTTTCATTACATTTCAAATCTAACATGATCGGAAAACCAATCAGAGTATGTGGATTGTCTTTCTATTATCGCTGGACATGAGCTTCTCACAGTCAGCCGACCACAAGCCAGGTGCTCCCTTTAGAAACGCTAATGGCTCCACTGGAGTGAGTGTCTGTCTGATAACAGAGCTCAGTTGGCCACTAACTGTCTCCGGCGCATATCCTTTGGAATACAACACTCCAAGTCCTGTTCTGACATCCCCAGCTTTGACCTGATGTCTTATATCCCTTCTCGTTTGCATCGTCACCCTGTTTGGTACGACCCACAAGGCTTTTACAATTCATCTTCCTGTCACTTGTTTTTATTTGTTTCACATTTAAGTCTGATTGTGTAAATGTCAGCATGATATTTTCAAAGCCCATGGGGAACCTTTTTCTCTTTCCGTTATCGCTGAATCAGAGTTACAGCGACTGGATTTACAAAAAAAAAAACTTTGGGAAGGAGGCTGGTGTACGGGTAGAGTAATTTACGCAAGGCTACCAACGCAACGTAGAGCGAGCAAGAAAGAAAGGGTGGCGTTGAGGGATGGATTCGGTTTCCTTGGTGCATCCTGGGAAATGTGCTTGCATGTAATACAAAACTATCCGTCAATATGCAGTCATTCCCGGCTCCTCTTTCGGCTTTCTAAGTGTGAAGGGCAGCGTGATCTTTTTCTTTCAAAAGACTTTGCTTCACTTCATGTCTTAATGATTGCATTCATAACCCGATTCCCTGAAAGTTGGGAGGTTTCAATTTTGTATTTGTTGGCATTCGTCGACGTCTCAGAAAACAAAAGACAAATATTCTGAGGATAGTACCAGCTGAGCCTGACATGATGCAATTATTCTTTAAAACAGTTTTTAACTCATTCGCTGCCATTCCCAAATTTATTCATGAATTGAAAAGTGTGACGTTGAGCGCCATTCCCGTCTTGAAAATGGCTTCAACGGTAAATCTCCAAACAAATCAAATTCTTCTCCTTTTCAGCTATTGCAGGTTGACAAAACCGGGAATAAATCAACACAACAAAGTATTTTTGCTTATGCAGCTTGCTACAGAAACATTGTGCTAGCTCTGGCCAGTATGCTCTTGTCATGAGTAGCTCGTAATACTATGATTGACTGGTGACTTGTTTGCAAAAACGCTGACGTTACTGACGTGCCATGTGCGTCACCAACTCGAAATCTAATTGGTTAAAGCAACAGACATTAGTTAAAGCAACAGTTTCATCGACATTGCTCAAGGGTCCACAGAACTGATTGTGAAGGCATCCAGGTAGATTTCTGATCCTGGTAACAAATGATGGCTGAAATGTGATTGGTTAAATGCTTAAATACGAAAACACACATTTGGAAGCAGCACAACAGGGGAAAAGCAATGAAAGGAAGCTACAAGACAATTTAGAATTATTTAATAAGGATTCATGGACCAGATATCATTAATCAGTTTGTGATTCAGATATTTTTAGGCTCGCAGAGAAGGCTTTGCAGGCCATGTCGGCCCGCCACTGGGCCAATCAGTCCGTGAGAGATTCTGTTTGAAAAATGGGCCTTCAGTCACTGTTTAGTCCATGCGAGCCGTGATGTCACATCACCGCTTCGCTACTCTATGTAACCATGTCTCCTTTATTGAGACGGTTTTGTTTTTTTGTTTTGCCGGGCGCCGATAAAGTCATGATCAGACATCAGAAATATTCATGTATTGCATTGTATTTTGTCCAGCCGCCCCGATTTCAAACCCAGATTACTCCAGAACCATATAATTTAGGAATTCACAATGTTTCTTCTGATGAAAGAAGAGAGTTTAAATTTTCCAATACTGTATTGAATATTTAAGTAGTCCTAAAACTCAATATTCTATGGGTCCAGGAATTTGAGTGAAAATGACAAAAACCCTGGTACTGGAGTGGACACATTTATGCACATGTCTGGCAGTGAGTGAGTTAAAAAAAGCCTATATAAAGCATCACACTCGAAAAATCACCTAGTTTAGTTCCATTAAAAACTCTAGCAATTGCTAATTTTCAAAAAAATATTGTAGGGTAAAACCAAGAGAAGGAGGAACATGTCCATTTCTGTAATAAATAAATACAATGAAATGGTGACCAGTTTGGATTGGTCTGCCTGGTGCAAAGACACCTCAAAAAAACGTCACAAAATAATAATACATTTCTGCTTTCTTTTTTGGAAGGATCCAAGAATCTATTTTTATTTGAAGGTAGTTACTTGGGTAACACTAACATTTTTTTTTATTTTCAATCAAGGGTAGTCGTCGGTATCTATATTTCTTTTAATAGCACAGAAGGAACGAGCATTTTGAAAAGGGACGTTTCAATCTGTCATAAGTCCCTTTGTGTACTTTCATGTACAAACATGAACAGATCTACTTGGCCGTTATTTTACCGAGACGGGGTATTTTCAGTTCCTTAAAATACAGCTTTTTTTTCCTCATAAGGTGGTTGCACTGTATTTCTCGGGGGGGGCTGTCCAAACTTCAACGGATTTCTGTTGTCCCTGAATGCACTTTAAGAAGAATGATGAAATGCTAATTTTATTTATTTATTTATTTGTTTATTTATTTATTTATTTATTTATTTATTTTTCTATTTTGTTTATACAATTGTTTTTTTTCTGTATTTTTTTTTTCTGTATTTATTTTATGTATTTATTGTTGAATTATTTAATAATTGTTTATTTGTATATTTATTTTATGTATTTACTGATATATTTGCTGATTTATTTATTTACTGATATATTTTTGTATTTATTTTTGTGTGTTTACATAATAGTTTTTTCTGTATTTATTTTTTCTGTATTTCTTTATTTTATTTATTTATTGTTGCATTATTTAATCATTGTTGTTTATTTGCATATTTATTTTATATATTTACTTATATATTTGCTGAGTTATTTATTTATTTATTTATTCATTTCTGTGTTTATTTTTGTATTTATTTTTGTCTGTTTGTCTACATAATTGTTTTTTTCTGTATTTATTTTTTCTGTGTTCTTTATTTTATGTATTGTTGCATTATTTAATCATTGTTTATTTGCATATTTATTTTATGTATTTACTTATATATTTGCTGATTTATTTATTTTTGTGTTTATTTTTGTATTTATTTTTGACTGTTTGTTTACATAATTGTTTTTTCTGTATTTATTTTTTCTGTATTTCTTTATTTTATTTATTTATTGTTGCATTATTTAATCATTGTTTATTTGCATATGTATTGTATGTATTTACTTGTATGTATTATATATATATATATATATATATATATATATATATATATATATATATATATATATATATATATATATATATATATATATATATATATATATATATATATATATATATATATATATATATAAACTTAAAATATATTTGCTTGTTTATTTCTTTATTTCTTTATTTATTATTTATTTGTTTATGAGGTTTGGCAGCATGGGTGTCTTTTTTTTATGCTTGATTATAATTAAATGATGACCACATAGCGCCGAATTTTGATTTAATCATTGGGGTTGTGTTCTTTGTCCACACGCATTTTTTGAAATAGAAACCATTGTCACCCTCCCAAGGCTAACCGCTATCATCTTTTTTTTCCCCAGGTGACATTTACAAAGCGAAAGTTTGGCCTCATGAAGAAAGCCTACGAGCTGAGTGTGCTTTGCGACTGCGAGATCGCCCTGATCATTTTCAACAGCACCAACAAGCTGTTCCAGTACGCCAGCACAGACATGGACAAGGTCCTGCTGAAATATACCGAGTACAACGAGCCCCACGAGAGTAGGACCAACTCGGATATTGTGGAGGTGAGTGGCAAATCGACATAAATGTACGTGTTTCGCCCGCTTGAATCCACTGAATCATGTACGGAAACACGCAAACACACCAGATGGTTGTGACTCGTTACTTCTCCTTTTGTCTTCACACTCAACACTGAAAAGAAAAAAAAAATGTTGATGAAGTTCTGCTTGGACCTCATTTAAAAAAAAAACAAAGCTTTAGTTACATAAATGGCAAAGTGCCTGTATTACCAAGTAGTACGGTAAGAATACTTTCCCCAAGTTGCAAACGGTGCCCGCTCACAAAGCGACGTAGGCAAATGCTAAGAGTGACAAAACCTCAAAATACGAAAAATCTTAATAATAATAATAATAATAATAATAATACTAATCATCATCATCTTAATAATAATACATTTACGAGCAACTTTCAAAGCAACCAAGGACACTTTACAATTCTTGCTTGTAATGCTTAAAGGACAACCGACGTCTCCGGACAAGTTGTGTCCATAATTTGTAAAATGACTTCAAATGACTTCTACTGAGCGTATTTTACAAAGACTCCACCACATATAGTAGTTATATTTTACGTTTTAAGACTCGCGCTGAATATTCCGGAAGTCTTGTTTTTGAGTTGGTGACGAGTCCTCACCCTACGTCACTGAAGGAATGCCCCTGACCGAAAAAAAGGACACATTGTAGCAGTCCTTCCATCACGTCAATGCATTTTGCTGTACTTAGGTCTGGAAACGTCGTGTAGGACCAAAAAGAGGCAGAAGAGGGCGACAAAGCTCCATGTAAGGAATTAATCAGCCTGTGGAAACGGGCTGATTAATTCCTTACACGGCGTTGTCGCCATTTTCTGCCTTTTTTGGGTGCGACATTTCCCACCCCTGATGCCTCAAAATGACACAGGATAAATTATTTAATCGATTGCAAACATGTATGCTTTCTTCTTCAGAACTATTTGAGTCATATTCATAACTGGATGAGTAACAAGAAAGCATATTCTCCGAATCTGAAGCCATTGTTTTGATTCTCGAGCAAGGCAAGACGTCTTGCCGTGACACCACGAAAATGGAGGCGGGACCTAATGAAACTGGCCACTTCCGGTATTTTGCATTTGACTAAAAATATCATTGGGTATTTTAGATGCTCTAAAACGTTTTTCTCATGTCAGTTAGGAAACAAAATTGACGTCGGTTGTCCTTTAAATGAATCCAGCTACCCCATCGTCTTTAAGCACATTGGATTTCTAAGTTAATTCATTCACTGCCAAACGTGCAAAAATGTGTCCACTCCAGTGCCAGGGTTTTTGTCATTGTCACTTGAATTCCAGGACCCACAAAATATTGAGTTTTAGGACTACATAAACATTCAATACAGTGTTAGAGACCTTCTTTCATCGGAATAATAGTTTATTTGGATGATGGGGTTTCAGTTTTAGCTAAAGAGAATCAGGTCTCTCTACTGAATGTCAGACAGTAACGATCCTATGATGTAATATAAATAAGAGCTAGCCTGCTAACAGGCTATTAGCTGGCTTGCTAACTGGGTATTGGCTGGCTTGCTGACTAGCTATTGGCTGCCTGACTGGCTTTTAGGTTGGCTAACTGGCTATTAGCTGGCTAGCTAGCTGTTGGCTGGCTAGCTATTGGCTGGCTAGCAATTAGCTCGCTAGCTTTCTATCATATTTGATATCTACTACAGACTTAATTTAGATTAGAGTGCCATATTTTCAGGCGTATAAGGTGCACCGGAGTATCAGGCGCACCCCCAATGAATGGTGTATTTTCAAACTTTTTCCATATATAAGGCATACGTGCCGGACTTCACATAATAGTCAACACAAAGCTAACTAATAAACACAACAGGAACATTAGAAACATGGACAGTTGTGCAATCTTGACGACTTTCCCCATGTACTCTGTGATGTTTGACTACGCCTTATACACCAAAAACTACGATAATTCACGTATTGAAATCAAAGGAGCACTTGTCTTCTTCCCAATTATTTTTTTTCATGCAATGTGTTCCCCATATTTAACATTTAATTAACAGCCACCTGATGAAGCCATCATTTTAATTTATTTGTCCCACCCGATGACAAATTATGTATACCGCTCTGAAATTGTTGGCTCGGAATTTAAGAAGACAAGATGTACTGAAAGCCCAATGAAATGTAATGAAGGAATAGTCAAGGCCCACACGCACCTATGGATCAAGCTGGCCAGCCTAATACAGAAGCCCACAGCGTGGGACATGTTTTTATCTCTTCATATGGTTGTTACTGGGCTCCATGCCCAAACACGGGTGGACAGGTCCACTGGGAGTATTCCCGCTTCTCCAGATGGCAATCCGCCCCTCACAGCGAACGTTTTTTTCTTCTTCGTTTTGCACATTTTCATCAAATGCCGTCTGGAAAGGGAATTGGCGTTGCGTTTATCGCGACGATATCATTTGAAAGATAGTGACGGAGTGGCGCGGATGCAGACTTCACAGTAGCGTGCTCGTGTTAGCATTTCCTCTGCGTTCCATTTGTTGCCGTCAAATGTGTTAGCTTGTATGATAGCCGGTACAACAGTTAGCATATGGGCTGACCTTGATAATGATATCAACGAGAACGGACGGGTTGTTTTATTTCGAGGCAGCAGGATGTGTTACATATTTAAAGGACAGCCGACGTCTCCGGACAAGTTGTGACCATAATTTGTAAAATGGCTTCGAATGACTTATACTGAGCGTATTTTACAAAGATTCCACCGCATATAGCTATATTTTACGTTTTAAGACCCTCGCTGAATATTCCTGAAGTCTTGTTTCTGAGTTGATGACGAGTCCTCACCCTACTTCACTGAAAGAACGCCCCTGACCGAAAAAAGTATACATTGTAGCAGTCCTTCCATCACGTCAATGCATTTTGCTGTACTTGTTTGGTCTGAAAACTTCGTGTTGCACCAAAAAGAGCCAGAAGACGGCGACACAGCTCCGTGTAAGGAATTAATCAGCCTGTGGAAACGGGCTGATTAATTCCTTACACTGAGTTTTGTTGCCATTTTCTGCCTCTTTTTTAGTGCTAAATTTCCCAGCCCCCGTATTGCCTCAAAATGGCACGGAATAAATTCTTTCATCGATTGCAAACATGTATGCTTTCCTCTTCAGAACTATTTGAATCATATACATAACTGGATGGAAAACAACACGGGAAAAGCACAACAGGGGAAAAGCAATAAAAGGAAGCTACGAGACAATTTGGAATTATTTAATAAGGATTCATGGACAAAATATAATTAATCCGTCTGTGATTCAGATATTTTTAGGCTAGCAGAGAAGGTTTTGCAGGCACTGTTGGCCCGCCACTGGGCCAATCAGTCCATGAGAGATTCTGTATTGAATATGGGCCTTCAGTCACTGTATAGTCTATGCCACCCGATTGAACCAGATGTGTCAACAAATGCCCGTGATGCCACATCACCGCTTTGCTACTCTATTTAACCGTGTCTCCTTTATTGAGCCGAGGATGGTTAACGTATGAACAGCCGTGTCAGAAACCATGTTGAAGAGCCTAGTGGGGGCCGGGATGCCGGGATAAAGCTACAAAGCACTACTACCAGCACAGGGACCCCCTGAGGTCCTCGCTCCAAATCGATGCGATGAGGCCTCGGCGTACTAACGGGATTGGCCACAGGGCTGACACGGGCGCGTTTAGCGTAGATGCAAGCGGTGTCCAACGAGTCGGAGGGGGCGGGGGTGGGAGGCGAACATGGGTCGGGACCCTTCAGTGGAGCCTCGTATGCTGCCTGCTAAGCTTTGTCAAAGTTCATGAACGTGGGCGGGTTTCCTGGGTCAAGAGGGAGGCGTATTTCGTGTTGTTGACAGGAAAGCTCCACAACAATATAAAAGGTAAATTCTCTCCACGAGGTAAGCGCACGGCGAAAGTGTCACGCTCAAATCAGACTTTCAATGTCTTGTTCGGAATTTGCCAAGCGCGTTTGCCTTCAAAAGTGCACAGAAAGGCTTCCTTCTGCCTCTGATACCGCTGTGCCTGAAGGTGTCGTGGGAGGGAGGCAAGGCAGACGTAGGGGAGCCGAACTGAGCGTGGGCGGTCGGCAACGAGGGCCCGCTACATTAGCAATAAAACTCTATGTAATTAGCATGTCTTTGGTTGATAATTAGCGTTGTTGAGAGAGTGCCACTGAGAGTGTTACACATCCTCTGCAACTACGTGCTGTATGTTTACAAGAGGCTTCGGGGCTTTCTCTTTGTGTTTTTTTTTTTTATATCCAGTGAACATGCTACATATCAAGGTATACAATCATAAAATACAATACATATTGATTCATACAGCGCTTTAACAACAACTGAAGTTGTAACAAAGCGCTTAACATGGACAGCTATACTATACAGGAAATAAAGCAGTCACAAAGATAGTAGAAAGCACCAGGGAAGATCAAATCTGAATCGTGCTGAGTCGAATGCCAAAGAGTACAAGTGAGTTTTGAGGAAGGTTTTAAAGATGGGCAGCGAGGGGGCTTGCCAAATATTTAGTGGCAGGTCATTCCAGAGAGTGGGACCAGCAATGGAAGAGGTTTGATCTACTCTGAGCCTCCGATTAGTTTTTGGCATATCTACTAATGTCTGGTCAGCAAACCTGAGACGTCGGGAAGGTCTGTCGGGATTTAGAATAGAACTCTAAAATGTATAGGGAGCCAGTGAAAGGATTCCAGAGTAGGGGTTATATGCTCCCTCTTTAGAGGACAAGAGTAGCAGCATTCTGGACCAACTGAAGACGCTTCATGGAGGAATCGCTGACTCCAAATTAAAGCGCATTCCAGTAATCGAGCCGAGATGTGACAAAGGCATTATAATAACCTTATAATAATAATAATATCATACATTCGATTTATAAGTGGCTTTCAAAACTCTCAAGGACACTTTACAGTCACAGGATAAGAACAAAAAAAAAATTCTGCGGGTGAGCAGCGGCAGCCAGACGCAACAGCGTTCACTCAACCCGGAAGTAACGCACACACATTTAACTCAGAATTCCGACTTTTAACTCAGAATTCCGACTTGAAACTCAGAATTATGACTTGTATCTCAGAATTCTGATTTTTAACTAAAAATTCCGACTTTTAATTCAAAATTATGACATTTAACATTTATTTTATTATTATTATTATTATTATTATTATTATTATTATTATTATTATTATTTATTATTATGTTAACATTTATTAGATGATTTTTCCAGTAGGTTGACACTATGTTTGATTCTATAAAATGTACTTTGCGTGAAACCTTGGCAATCAAAAACAATCAGTTCAGATTTGGTAACAAATGAGAATGAGGAAAGAAAATGGATTCCAAAACGTCTTTGTTTCTTATCAGCGTCGCCGACAAAAAAAACAAAACAAAAAAAAACAACAAGCAATAAAACAAAACAATAAGCTTTTGATGCTCAATCAACTGAACATTCAGGAGGTTTTTATAATAATAATAATAATAATAATAATAATAATAATAATAATAATAACAACAACAACAACAACAACAACAACAACAACAACAACATCCGTGACACTCTGACGAAGGCGGAAGTAGTCGCCGAAACATGTCAGCTATTTGAACACCTACACTGTCTGTAAGTAAAGATTCTGCTTAAAATTAATAATAATAATAATAATAATAATAATAATAATAATAATAATAATAATAATAATACATTACATTTTAAGCACCTTTCAAAGCTCTCGAGGACAGTTTACAGTCACAGACAAGCATAGGTACTATAATAAATAAAATACAATCACAAATAGAATACAATAAATAAAATACAATTATAAATAGAAACAAGAGAAAGAGAGCTACACAGAAAATGCAATTTTACAAAACATTTGCTATCTATTAGATATCTCGCTAGCTATCTAGCTATGTAGCTGGCTATTTATTAGCTACCGTAATTTCCGGACTATAGAGCGCACCTGTTTATAAGCCTCACCCACTACATTTTTAGAAAAAAAACCAATTTTGTACACACACAAGCCACACCTGTATACAAGCTGCATGTTCCCACATTAAAACATGTAAACATATTTACAAAGAAAGACGGTACACAGAGGGAGTTTTCAGAGTTTTAATGCATGTGACGCGGCAACACAATAGCAACACAGTATAACAGGTCTCGTAAAAGAACATACTGGTAAAAATTGCGGTAAGCCGTCTTCACCTTTGAACTGAAGCCATCGTTCTCAGTGCCAGAATGAAACGGTGTCGTATAGACGTCGTCACACACTCCCTCAGCCTCTCTCTTGCTGTCAATCCGGTCTTAATGTTTCCTTTTCTACTCGAGCGCCACAGGCGGCTGTTAGAAAAATTACATAAAATGGCTGCATCACTAAAATAGCCGCGTTCCCAATAGTTTGGGAAAAAAGTAGCGGCTTATAGTCCGGAATTTACGGTATATGGCTATCTAGCTAGTTAGCTAACTGTCTAGCTGGCTATCAATTAGCTATCTGTTAGCTACCTAGGTGTCTATCCACTTGAGTCACCTCCAGGGCAAGCGAACGCCGGCGCATGCGGCTTCCGCCACCCACCCGCGGAAAAACCGATTTGCTTTTACCGAGTATGCGGACGTGTCACATGACATTGTGCATAAAATTTGATTTTGAATTTGAGATTTCATCTTTTGCCAAATTATGACTTGCACTAATTTGCTAAATGAATCTCTCACCTCTTGCGATTTTGTCAGACGTTTTAGTTTTCATACTTAATTAAAAAAATAAACTGTGCCCAAGGTTGGTTGGATTCTACCCAGTCAGTTTCATGGACGTGTCAGTGACAGAAAAGAAAATGGGAAAAAACATGCACTTCAGATTTTCCTTCTCTCTCAAGTCAATTCGGCAACATTCAGTGTCAGTATGGGACTCGCAAATCCCCCCCCAAAAAAAGTCATTTCGGTCCGCTAATGATTGCAGTACAGTGAGACCTCAACTTACGAACTTAATTGGTTCCCAGACAGAGTGTGTCTGGGAAGGCGAAAAGTGTGTATCTCAAAAAATAAAATTCCCATAGGAAACCATTAAAATGGGAATAATCCGTTCGCGGGTTTCCATAAAATATACTTTTCAGCTAAATAAGCCTTAAAACTCCACACAACATACCTTATTCTATGTATAATAAATGTGCTATTGTATTGTAATGAAAGAAATACACTGCATTGTATCATAAAGTCACTTTTACATTTGTGATGGTCATTTATGGCTTGATGGAATGGCGTTGGAGATCGAAGGTCAAAGGATTGCTGTTTGTAAAGAGAGGCGCATTACATGAGGACTGTAATTAAAGAAATAAACTGTGCTGTAAAATAAAGTTTTATTTACCTTTTTGTTGGTCGTTGATGGCTTATGGAAGGAGAGTCACCTTCCATAAGGACTGTTGGTAACTTAACCTATGGTGCTGTTCGGTCGTGTGCTTCCGCCTAAGATCACTCCGCCAGCCGTGGAGGGTGTATTATGAAAATAGTGCTTATTATAAGGTTTAATTTTCATAAATTTGACGTTTGTAAGACGAAAAATTTGTAAAATAAGGTGTTTGTAAGTTGAGGTCTCACTGTACCTGCGCACTCCCTACGTGATTGGTCGCCACGTTTTGTGTGCCAAATCCCTGATGGACAATGAGGTCATTTCAGTTTTTGGCGTCGGAATGTTTGTGAAAATACTGAAAGCATATCATGGCTGCATGCATGGGATGACCTCAACAAGAGCAAGCGTTCCCATGCAGTTGGTGAAAGCTTCACATGGCGTGGCACATGGCGCTCGGCGCTAAACTGACCTCTGCGCCTTTTGACCATACCTGTCAGAAAACAGGCCGCCAGCCAATCCCATTCCAGCAGATTAATCTAATCTGAACATTCTGAACAATCTCCTCGTAATCTTGGAAGAGCAGCGGGAGCAAGCGCATGCTTGACTTTCTTACCTCACCCTCCCTGACGCGTTTTCTTCTCTGGCTCAGAGCTCACCTCGGAAGACGTATTCCGTTGCAAGATGGGGGAAGTGGAGAAGTGCGGGACAGAGCGATGGATGAGTGTGAGCAAAGGAGGAGGGGAAGGGAGGGCAAAGAGGGATGGTGGGAGGAAGGCTGGTAATTATTTCCAAAGGTCATTCTGTTAATGACTACCCGCTCGGCTAATGAGATTCAGCAAAGCTCCCTGGCCATGTTTCACCCGGCGTATGTTTCACCGATGTGCCAAGATGTGTGCGAGGCACAGGTGTGTCCTCGAGCCGGCGCGCTGACGGTCGACTGCGGTAGGCGCTAAAGTAGTGGGCAAGTATGTCTCACAAGGCAATTAAAAGAACAAACATGTTGCCTTGTTTTAAATAAATAAATACTAATTTTATAGATACTATATCTATATTACTACTATACTATCTAGATTTATAGATAACACTAATATTAATAGATACATGAATAAATGACTGAATGAATAAATAATTAGATACATAAATAAATGCATAAATGCATAAATAAATAAATAAATAACTACAGAAATAAATAAATAAGTGCACGAATGCATAAATAAATAAATGCAGACATGTAGAAAAAAAATACATAAACAAATAAATATATGAAGAAATGAATACATACATATATAGAGAAATAGATAAACAGATAAATAAATAAATACATAAATGCATACATAAATAACGGAATAAAGGAAGCAAGAAATACAGAAATAAATGTGTACATAAATATATAAATAAACAAATAAATAAATAGAGAAATAGATAGATAAATAGAAAAATAAATGAACACATAAATAAATAGATCCATAAACATGTACATAAATAAATAGATCCATAAACATGTACATAAATAAATAGATAAATCAATAAATAAGTGAATAAATGGATAAATAGATGCATGAATAAATAGATAAATACATTGATAAATAAATAAATTAGTAAATAAATAAATAAATTGGTAAATAGGTAGATAAACAAATAAATAAATAGATAAGAGAAATAGATAAATAGATAAATAAATAAACAAATAAATAAGTACATAAATATGTACATAAATAAATAGATTAATCAATAGGTAAGTGAATAAATGGATAAATAGATAGATACATGAATAAATAGATAAATAGATCGATAAATAAATAAATACATAAATACATAAATTGATAAATAAATAAATCAATAAATCAATAAATGAATGAATGAATGAATGAATAAATAGATAAATAAATAGATAGATAGATAGATAGATAGATAGATAGATAGATAGATAGATAGATAGATAGATAGATAGATAGATAGATAGATAGATAGATAGATAGATAGATAGATTAAAAAACGAACTAAATAAATAAATAAATACATAAATAAATAGATACATTCATAACTAACTCAATAAATAAATAAAGTACAACACTAAAAACGTTCAACGGACAGTTCATTGGGTACCCTTGCACAATAACAAAGTAACTTTGTGACAGTATTAATAATAATAATACATTTCATTCCGTGCGTCAGACCAAATACATTTTTTGGGTGAACCCAAAATATAAACTCAGAATCAAAACCGGAACCACCAAACTGTGAAGTAAACAAGCTAACGGCTCTATTTCAACACTACCAACTATAACTATAAATTAATACCTCTGTGAGCTTAATTTAATTTGTAAAAAGATTGCGCTTATATGGGTTCTCATTCGATTTTGCAGCAGACGTTGCGGTCGGGGCGCTTACATAGTACATATTCCATTAGAAGCAATTCTATACCATGTACATTAAGTGTACATTAACTCTCTTGAGCTAGTCAGCAGTAGGACATGTGACCTCCCTCTCAGAAGTAACAGTGTGCTCATGTTCCGCCTCACCCTTTCGAAAATATTTTCCGGCATGTGTGCTATTCTGCGTGCTTATTTGGTTTCTAAACACCGTGGAGAACATTAGCCGTAAGGAGTTGATCAGCTCTCTGAATGACTTCTTCTCATGCTTTTCCAAGGCTGTGTCATCGAAGCATCTTGAGTAACGACGCTAATTTATCCTCGCAGACTTCTACATGTGTCCATCTCCAATGGAATTCATGGAATCGTATCTTCCGTCGCCACGGTTGTCCACAATGATCTCGCCTAGACACTTTTCGGCTGCGTGACGTCGGCGCGGAGGGTTAGGAGACTGATAAGGGTTGGGGTCGTCATGGCGGTCACAGTGCTTTAGTGTTTACTGGTGGCGCAGAGATGAGCGACACGGCTTGTTTTTTTTTTTTTTCCTGCTGAGGTGAGGATTAAAGTCTGAAGCGGCTTGGACCGCCTAAGTAAATTAACATTATGACATTGGGCAGATTAAGAAATGAAGAATTCGCTCAAGGTGTATCTGATGGCAACTCCAGTGCGTGCGTGTTGGGCATACAGATTTAACCAGAAAATGTCACCATGTTCATTTAAATTCATTGATGATACTTTGTCTTTTAATCAATTTTAATTCTAATTAACTCATTCACTGCCATCCCCGAATTTATTCGGCAATTGAAAAGCGTGAAGTTGAGCGCCATTCCAAAATTTGTTCTGGTTTTGTTTTTTTCTTGCAGGGGGTCCCGATAAAGCACTGGTCATAACTCTGGCAATGTTTTTCCCTTCCACGAGGGTGCAACATTTGCCCTTTGTCCGCTTTGTTACTGTTGTTATAGCGCTATGTAAATCAATAAATATTGTATTGTATTTTGGACAGCCACCGGCATTTCAAGCTCAGATAACTCCAGACCCATATAATTTAGGAATTAACTCTTTTTTTCTGGTGAAAGAAGAGAATGGAAGGTTTATCACTCTGAAACAAATAAAAATATGAATAAATAAATGCATACATAAATATATAGAGAAATAGATAAATACATAAATACATACATAATAACTACATAATAATAAATACATGAATCGTGAAATAAATAATTAAATAAATAAATAAATAAATAAATAAGTGCAAAAAAAATAAATAAATAAATAAATATGTACACAAATAAATAGATAAATATGTACATAAATAAATAGATAAATCGATAGATAAGTGACTGTTTATGTAGTCCTAAAACTCAATATTCTATTGGTCTTGCAATTTGAGTGAAAATGACAAAAACACTGGCACTGCAGTGACACATTTTTGCACATCGTCTAGCAGTGAATTAGCTAAGAAATGAAGAAGTCGCTCAAAGTGTAGACGATGGCTACATGTGTTGGGCATACAGATTTCGCCAGAAAATATGACGATGTTCATTTAAATTCATTTAGGGTACTTTGTCTTTTAATTCTTCTTCTTTTCCTTTCGGCTTTTCCCTTCGAGGGGTCGCCACAGCGAATCAGTGTCCTCCATCTTCAGAGGTGTTTAGGCCAAGCTTTTACGTCGGATGCCCTTCCTGACACAACCCTCTGTATTTATCCATGCTTGGGACCGGCACAATAAGACACTGACTTGTGTCCCTTTGTGGCTACAGAACAAGCTACTCTATGAACTTAATAAAGATGAAGATACTCAGTAAAAGGCGCCCAAACACAAAATGGTCATTCGCACAGTGGCATTCAAACAAAATTTCAAAATAAGATATTGTAACCATTTTTTTCACCAAAACACAATTGATTTTAATTAAAATTATTAATTAATCGATTGTCATTAAAATGTTCCAGTTGGAAATTATCAAACTGACATTATCCAGAATACATTTTTGGCCATCATGAGATATTTAGGAAAATGTTGATGCTCTAAATTATAAATAGAAATATAAAACGGCACACAGAAACAAACAAAAAAAGCAAACCTCAATTCATATAATTTACTTTTGACGTCAGCTCTCATTTCAATTGCAAATCTATTCATAGAATTCCAAACAACGGATGTTTGGAATTGTTATGCTTTTCCATCACCTCAGCAGCAGTAGTATCACCAAAGCACCCAAAAGAAAAGAAAGAAAAAAAGTCAAAGACATAACACATGTGGTCCTAATCCTTGAAATGCCTACTGTAGTCTTGCGAAGTACACGGGCGACTTGCTTGATGGTTGGAACACCTTCCCCCCTCCCCCGCCCCCTGCCTTTTGTTATACGTGTGCAAATATCACGATGCACACTTCCTGAAAAGTTTTCCAAATAGCCGGAATGTCCGACTTTAGAGGTTCCACTTGTTTTCATAGGCTCTGTGTTAACAACGGTGGCAGCTGTAAGTAAGCTGATGAGTTGGGTGGAAAAGCAAACAGGCTACCGTATCCGTGCAAAAACCTCTTGTCATGTTCCATGTGTCATGCAGCTGTGCTTCCTTCCTTTCTTCCTGTCTTCACCAACATTGTCCTTCTCTCTCCACATTCTGCGCGTTTGCGAGCCGTTGTATTTATTTATTTTATTAGAATTGAAGAAATTCCGTTTTTAAAATCCAGCTTGGACTGCGTTTTATTAATAGCATTCTTGGCTAGCGTTATCGCTTACGTGTCACTGTATGCGTCCTCTTTTTTTCTAATAGATGACTTTATATAAACGGATTATTTTGAAAAAGTCATTTTAAAAATAGCTCATGGTAAGGCTAAAAATAGGTGCTGGCGGTCTTTGCCGGGAGGACTTTCTCCCCCCACCGCCACCACCACCTCCTTTTGGTGTGAGAGGGTGGGGGGGTTGTTTTTCAAACAGAAGAGTGAGTAAGCAAGCAAGCCAAGCTTGGTGCTATTCATTCAGTCCTCATCTCCCCCTTTTTTTCTTCCTCTGATCATCCAGCGTGAATAATTGCTCTCATCAACCACATGCATGACACCATCGGCCCAAGACCCCGCGGTGCCTATAAACATTTGATCCGCTGAATAAAGACGCCCGTTATTTAATTCACTTGGCTCGCCCCATTCCCCGCGCTTAACCAAACAGTATCTCCCTGTCTTGTTGTTTGTTAAAATACATGCATAATAGGGAAAAACATGCACCCCTTTCACGAGTCGTGATGAGAGACCCTCTCTGTCTCCGCGTTTAAAACGATGTTATTGAGAAAATGACCTCTGACCTGCCTCAGAGCGTTATCAAAGCTGGCACCACATATGCCTGTCGTCGACACGAGAAGAGAACTAAAGCCAGTTCCTGTTTAACAGACTTTACGCTATGCCTCTTTAATTTTATACAATACGCTAAAAACAGGAAGCCAGATAATGCACTCGATCGACAAGGTCAGCATTTTCGTCCCACATCAGACGGACGCTGTCCAGAAAAGCAGAACCTCAGACGTTAAACTCACGGCCAGTTTTGGATCTCTCCCACGGGGTGTTTTCTAAGGTCAATAAGTTGCAACGGAAGTCTGAGGTAGGCACACGACAACAAAAGGAGTTTTTAAAAATAGGTCGTTTGATATGTGCCAATATGTGGTCCCTGCGGTGTGGAGAGTCAGGCCACTTCTGAGGCCACGCTGCCAAGATTGCCCGGCGAGAAGGCTTTTCCACTATACAGCCTTGCAAAACAATTCACGCCAGCCATTAAGATGAAATGATGCCTTGTTCTTTGAAACTATTTGTGGAAAATTTGAAATAATGATCTATTTTTAAGACTGGCAATTCCCTCCACCCGGCCCCAGAAGCTTCCGTCCCTCGTAGTTCACCCCCAACCCCCCACAATCCTTCCCTCCTCACCATAATTGCAGCTTTGGGCAGGGTTTGGAAATCCAAGGTCACATTACAGAGGTCAAGCAGCTGGTCATTGTTACTCAAGTCCTCCCTCAGGCACCCTCTTCCTGCTGTGGAGCCACGCGATAAGCGACCGAGTGACAAAAGACGATAAGTCATGATTGGTGAACAGCTCAAAAAAAAAAAAAAAAAAAAAAGACATGGGGCGGTTGTTTTAAAAGGACTCTCTGTTTTCCACAAATTGTTATGTCATGTTTAGAGATGAATGAAGTCCTCATAAGTTATTGAACCCGAAATCAATGTCAACACATTATCATATCTGTCTTTTAGAATAGAGGCAATTGTATGCGACCGGGGCGGGCAGATCGAATAAAAGAAAAAAAATGGTAGACTCATGGTGCAGACATAAGTGCCCTTTTTATCCACTTATCTGAGCTTGTATTGTCTCGTAATGTCTATCTGGGTAATTATACAGTGTGGTGACTTGACTGAATGACCACTTTGTTCACTGGGCCTCGTAGCAAAAAGCGCGTTGGATTGTGACATGTGCTTAGTGTGTGTCTCTTCCATATGGGAACACTGCACCATCTGGTATTGTGCTTGGATCGCGCTAGGTAAGACCGCCTGGATGTGACTGGGCTCTTGTCTATGGCGGCTTTGCCTCGTGGTGATTTTAGCACATCACACAACGCCGTGATTTGGAATCTCGCTACGCACATAACATTTATCTTTCCTTGCAAAATGGAACATTGAGATATTTGTGCTCCTGAAAGATTCTGTAGCATCAGAATTAATCGTTAAAAACGTCAGAGTAGGTTTCACTTTTTAAAGAGAGGGTAGGAGCATCAATATAAACAAGGACGGGCTCTTCTTTCAGGCCCTCCTCTCATCTCTAACCTACAAAAATCAGCCATCTTCCCCCCCAAATGCTCACTCACACGTGCGCACCATGCGGCCCTCATCCATGGACATGCCCCTCGACATGGTCCTGGTGTGTTCCAACCACGCTTCATGAAATTGTGGCCTTCTTTGCCTTTGGTCTGCCATCTGCTCCCAATAAAGTAAGCCAGCCTGATCTCTCTGATGTAAACCACCCCCACCACCTCAACCCTAACCCACCACCGCCACCATCACAACCATCAACTCAGAAAAAAAAAAACGATAGAAAGAAAGCCCGTATCTCACGTTAGAAATTTGATGGTGACAATTTGCAAGAGTCTGGATATGTCAAATGATCATGGTAACATAGATAAAAAAATATATATTTTATTTATTTAATAAAATTAAATAAGAAATTTAATTTTAATGAAAATTAAAATTTTCATTTTAATGTTAATGTTAATTTTAATTTTAATTTTAATTTTAATTTTAATTTTAATTTTAAATTTTAATTTAACATTTAAATTTAAATTTAAATTTAAATTTTACATTTAAATTCTTATTTAATTTTATTAAATAAAATAAATAGATTTAAATAAATAAATACATCCATACATAAAATACAATGAATAAGCAAATCAATCAACCAATAAATGCATAAATAAATAAATAAATAAATAAATAAATAAATAAATAAATAAATACATACATAAGTATAAATAAATACTAATTAAATATTGAAATACATAAATAAATAGACAGGTAAATACAAAACTAGATAAATAAATGAATCAATCAATAAATACATAAATAAATAAATAAGTACATAAATATATAAATAAACACAAAATAAATAGATACATAAATGAATAAATAGATGAATTAATAAATAGATGAATTAATAAATAGATAACTGAATAAATTAATGAATTACTAAATTAATAAATGCTAAATAAATAAATTGCTAAATTAATAAATTAATAAATTCATAGAATGCAATAATATTACACCAGGTGGAGAAAAAAAGGTGACATTTGGTACAAGAGCTAAAACCACATTTAACATTATACCTTGTAGATGAAAAGACAGTGTCTGAAATAACATCTGTCATATTTCCTAAATGCTTTCTTAATCCATTACAATTACGGTAAACGAGTTGTCACTTATTCTACTTGAACAAATATGAAAGATAATCGCTTGAGGATTTTTTTTTCTAAAGTCTTGTTTTGGCAAAGACCAATAATGTACTGAAACAAGCTGTGTTTGGTGCAATATTCTGCGAAAATGTTGCACAAATGCTACTGGCTTGAAGACATTCAGATACATCGACTGGCCTTGTCTGTCGCCGATAGCCATAAACACAATATTGAATATGTTGTACCCTTCAGCCACTGCCAAGACGACGGTCAGCAATCAAATGCTTTCCAAACATAACCCAACACCTAACACTCACGTCTGTCAAAAATAAAGACGGACGCGTCTAGCCAACACTGTTTTGACTGCGCTTATGTCGAGATATGGTGAGAGTCCAGAGAACGAGGCGGACGGCCGCACGGTTGGACCGAGGGAGACAGACTGAGAAGCAGACTGGGACGGAGATGACGGATCAGAGGGCTAGAGAGGGTGCGAAGGGTGGCAGAATGCCGAACAGAAGGATCCTGATATGGTGGGCATCAGCTGTCCCTTTCAGACCCCCCGGGGATTGATCAGAATTCACACCCAAATACTCTGAGAGCATCCTCTGAGTTATTACTCACACCCTGCACCGTGCTAAGGAACTGTTACAATTCAAAACACATTTGTATGACAGATGCTCTGCAAAGAACTTCGGAAACAAAAGAAAGATGAATATTCCAAGAAGGCATATTGTAAGTAGAATTCAGTTTGAGCAGAATGGGTTGTTTATTGCAGTGGTACACCGTGGATTTCGTCGCTAGGCCTTCAATAGTGCTACGTCTGATTGCTAGGAAATGATTGACGACTTTTCTTAATGATGTCCATCGTTTCACGAAAGGTCCGACTTGAAAACGGCTTTAACAGTAAATCTCCTCCCAAATCAATTTCTTCTCCTCCTTCAGCCATTGTGGTTTGCAGCTCGCTATCAATACAGTGTGCTAGCTCTGGCCAGTATGCTCTTGTCACTAGCAGCTTGTAATCAAAGCAGTTTTCGCAAACTATGATACGCTAGTGACTCTCCAATCGTAGTTTGCGAAAACTGACATTCAAGAAGGCGCCGGGTACCCCTTTTGGGTTGCCACCTCGAAAAATGATGGGTTCGAGCAACAGTTTGATTGACACATTTGATTCTCCAGAGCCCGCAGAACTGATTAAGGCATTTCTGACCCTGGTAACTAATGATGGCTGAAATGTGATTGGTTAAATGCTTAAATACGAAAACACACATCTGGAAGCAGCGCAACGGATGAAAAGTAATGAAAGAAGCTGAAAGACAATGAGGAATTATTTAATGAGAATTCTTGGACAAAATATAATTCACATCAGTTCGTGATTCGGATATTTTTAGGCTAGCAGAGAAAGCTTTGCAGGCCTTGACGGTCCGCCACTGGTTTATTGGGTTGCTCGTTGCTTTACATTGTATACAGTATGTATCCAATTTAGAGAATAATGAATTGTTTGTTTTTTCCCAAACTGAATAAAACCAATTCAGTCCAACACCCCCCCCCCTAATTGATATTCTAAAAGTTATTCTGTTTTGACTACAACGTACCACCGTCAAATTGATTGCCCATGTCCGATTTTACCACGTGGGCCTTTTTTCACTCTGGTTGAAGAGCTGAAGGGCACTGATGAGACGGGTGTCTAAATATCTAGGCCACCGTGTCTATGCCGTCCCTGCTTGGCAGAGGCCCTGTGACAAGCCGAGTCATGAGGGAGCATCATGAAGAAGGAGTTTAATTAGGAGCAAACCTCCAAAGGGGCCGCACAAAGACCTAAGAGCCAGGCAAGCAAAAAGACTGCTTTTTTTATTCTCCTCTCCCAAGAAATATACTTCCTCTATCTCCCATTCTCCCGCACGCACGCACTATGTATAAATACATACAATGACGTGAGGGTGTGAGGTGTGAGCACAGCTGCGCCTTCTATGGCGATGTGAGCACTGAGGCAGACGCGATTGGTCGTTGGGTCGTGTGTCAGTCTTTGGCAACAGGTGTGATGTCAGTAGACAGGTGGTCATAACTGGGATGAGTGGCATTGCGCCCCCCCGTCGTGCTGCCTTAAAGTGCTGAGCCCCGCTGGAACGCTAAGCTAACTCCTCCCGGAGGGGCTGGGCCGCATGCTTCCAAGTCATATAACACTCTGCGACCTATCATCACTCAAGACAAGCAATGCCGCGACCCCCTTGCATGACCACCCGCTCTTTAAGCCCTTATGGGGCGGGTCCTTTTCTCTCGGGCATCGCTCGTTTTTCCTAAAATGGACATGTATATTTGATCGAGCCAAGGGCGTTTGACTAACTACAGCAGGGGGTGATGGTCTTTAACCCATCCAAACGACAGTGAAATATAAGTGCAACCTCAAATACGATGTGCTTTTATTTTGAAATTCTGCTTTTTTTTTCCACATATTGACAGCGAGGTAGTGAGCTAGCTAGTCAGCTAGCTAGAGGCATTTTCGTTACATTATTGCAGACTTTTCTGATGCTCGAGCAACAAAAAAATGTGGTCCTAACGCTACGTTTTTATTTATTGTGATATCAGTTGAAGAACCTCAAGAAGAAATCAATGTTATAATTTTTTATGCGTAAAGATACAATTTTAAAAACATCTTCAAGTTTTATTTAAAACATTTATTTCCTCATTCCTTCAACAATGCAAGACATCTTCAAAACTCATTGAAACGCGGCAATAGGGTTCTTAGAAATACTTTGATAAGAAAGGAAACAAAATTGGGATTAGCGTAGTGCCTTCACCGCCGGCAAAAGTTCCAGAATTTAATCTTGACAATTTGTCTGTGTAAGCTCTCATTCGTACAGGAGTGGTCCATCGATGAGAAGGTTTCTTCATCCGTCATCTGTACAATTTTATGTACACGTATTTTTACGTCCGAAACCTTCAAAATTGTACAGATGACGACTGAAGAAACCTTCTCATCTTGACAATTTGCAAAATTAATCGCTCACTTTTGAAGTATCGAATTCTGAAGTCCTCTACGATGCTGGTTGTTGTTACCTGAAGGAGTTTCCATTGCCAAATTGTCTTGGTTTACTTATTTTTCTTTACAGTCAACTAGCGCCCTCTAGATGGCTTCATCAAGTAACATTTAATCAACAAACACAATGGATGGCACATTCTGAGCAAATAATTAAAATGTGGTCTATCCTCGATTGGTAGAAATCAACAGAAGTTTGGAAGTAAAGTTTTTGGTTTGGTTTGTCACGTGAACGGAACAAGGCCAGTAGTTCAACTCTCGACGAGAGTTCAAAACGACGCATCGCCAGGACCCCGATGCAACAGCACCAAAGCCAGACAAAAACCGGAGATTTCACATCTCACGTTGATGCCAAAAAAGACAGCGTGATGAACCTCCGCAACCCCTTTGTTCTCCTGACTCACACACCTCACATGAAGCGAGAGCGCCTGTTTCACGGCTGCTCTGTTAGAAGTCAGCTCTCCTTGCGTTTGTTTGGTGTGATTTCCTGAAGACTGTCAAAGATGTGAGAGAGGCTTTCAAATTCCGAATTCCAGATTTCCACTCTCAGGGGAGGTGGGGTGTGGGGGAAGAGGCGGCAGCGGGCAAGTGAGAATTTTGGGAAAAAGAGAGAGAAGTCGAGAGCCGCTGAATGCTGACACGCTTATACAGTAGCTGCCTCGCCACCAGATGCCTCAGGAATCAAACAGCAATCACGCACACAAAAGGAGCCCTCTAAGTTCACTAAAAACCACACTCCAAACAGGCCTTTGTTGTGCTGACATGAGAGATGAGCGGATCGTTATTTGTTTTCTAAGCAGGCAGATCGTTCCCTGTCAAACGGCGCCGCCGCTCGTTGATGGAGCAGCTAGCATCGCTCCTCTTGTGAGCGAGCGCTAACGCGGACAAACAAATGGGAGGAAGAAGTTCATCTAGCTTCTTCCTTCATACACCCACACTTGCACGACCTAACACACACACACACACACACACACACACACACACACACACACAATTCATCAGCATGAAATACAGGGTGTACTAAAGTAAATTTAATTACGCCCGTCTGATATGGAGCCTCAGATGAAAGTCGGAGAGCGCAGTGTGAAGCAATGACTACACAGACAGAAGCAGGCCCGTGATATTCCTCCACTCGACTAATCTCCCTTTATTAAAGCCAGGGGGAGAAGAGACAACGGCGGGCGGGGGGGTTTGGCGGTTGGTGGGTGGCGGTGGTTAGGAGTGGAGTGAGGATAGGAGAAAGGGGCTCTGCCTTTGATGAGATCGCTAACTGTCAGCTACTGTACTTCCTTCACTGGCAGTCTCGTTCGTCTTTGTCTCACTTTACAAATGAATGTAACATAGCAGAGCGGTAGCCGACATGCTCTACTTAGCGCACACGCACTACAAAACATCACACACACGTTCTATTGTACTTTTGAAATTGACTTTGGTCATTTTAGTTGTCAACAATAGCGTCATAAAAAAATGAATGTCGAGTTTTTTGAGAGGCGAGTGTCGAGCACGGTCGTTTTGATTGGAGGACCTTGCCTCCCAATCTAATAGGAGCAGGTGGCCATCAGGTGGCCAAAATGGAAACTGCTGCCTTCAAGTGTGTCTAGATGCCCTTTAGTATAACCACATACCTTCATGTTTATTCTATATTTATCTCTACTGGTCGTTTGTGTGTGTGTGTGTGTGTGTGTGTGTGTGTGTGTGTGTGTGTGTGTGTGTGTGTGTGTGTGTGTGTGTGTGTGTGTGTGTGTGTGTGTGTGTGTGTGTGCGTGTGTGTGTGTGTGTGTGTGTGTGCGTGTGTGTGCTGTGTGTGTCTGTGTGTTTGTGTGTGCGTGCGTGCGTGTGTGTGTGTGTGTGTGTGTGTTCTCAGGTTGAAAACGTTCAAATTCCATACGTGTCAATCTTGGCTAATAGCCTTGATAAATAATTATAATTCCTATATAAAAGCTTTAGTACACCATACATCAGACATCATTTGAAATGATTCAAACGCTAACACAAGCGGAAATGCTAACAGCTTATCGCGCACGTTATGCTTTTGTCAATCCAACTGTACGCAAAAAAATATATATCTATACGATTGAGGATTACTTTTGCTGGTTTGCCGTGACAATAGTAGAGATCAGCGGCAGCGTTGTCGTTGTCTACCAGCAGTTGAGGCGAACTGGATTTGAGCCGAAATGTTCTTTTTAAGATCGGTTAACATTTTTTTTCTGAATAAAAGTTGGAGTATGCCGTACATTATTTGAAATGATTAAAAAAAAATTATAAAATACTGGGAAAACGTCCTGTATAAGTGGACAGGCATGGAATTTTGATCCTCAAAATTTACAATTTACCTGTCTGACCAGTATGTAGCACCAAAGTTATCATGTTTGTTGTTTTGTTTTTGTTTCTTATTTGGGGACACAGACGCCATTTTTATTCAAGGTCTATTCTGTATTTTCTCATGACTTGTATTACTTGCCATTTGCTTTACTAAGCATGTCGAGATGAGCAAATCTGCCAACTTATAAAAGAAACTCACCAGCCAGAATGTGCGCTTAAAGCTTCAAATTGATCTTCGTATCCACCTTTCCACCCGCCAAAATGTTCACCTGGGTTTCCTGAGGCCCACGGCCCTTCAACTGTGTTGTGCCACTGCTTTGTTTACAGACGTTGAGAAAGAAGGGCCTAAATGGCTGTGACAGCCCCGACCCCGACGCAGACGACTCGGTTGGCCACAGCCCCGAGTCCGAGGACAAATACAGGAAAATAAACGAGGACATAGATCTGATGATCAGCAGACAGAGACTGTGTGTAAGTACTTCTTATTGAACCCCGAGTCTTCCTCACCTCTTTCTTTCCTCTCTCCTCCCCCACTTCCCGCTGTGTTGTTTGTTGCTTCGTCCTCGTCTCCACGTTTCTGTCATGTCTCCCCGCCATCCGTCCCCCTCCCCTTTTCCTGCGCTGGTTGCGATAGGCTTTGAGCAAGAAGGAGAACAAAGGTGGCGAGAGCCCGGAGCTTGAATCCACTCTCCTCCTCACCCCGCGAACCGAGGAGAAATACAAACAGATTAACGAAGAGTTTGATCACATGATTAAAAGTCATAAGATTCCTGTAAGTACGGACTTTTTAACGTCCTCGGCAAGCTAACAAAATGCTGACTGGCCGGTTGGTGTTGTGCTAACCCAGCTAACCGCCATTGTTTGCCGGCAGACTAAACACACAAAGTGAGAGCGCGAGTACGACCGCAGATTACAACGTATACGTTGAATGGAAACGATTACAGCGCTCACATTTTTGCTTATTGAGGAGAGGTCCTCTAATTTGACATCACTGCCGCCATAGCCAGCAGCCATTTTTTGCTTCCTAATTGCAGAGTTTCTCTTCTTTTAAACGCACTGGCGTTTCCCCACCGGTGAACGTGTTCCCCGTGATGCCTTCGATTTTCAAGCAACAACGACAGCCAGCCTGCACACCAGTGTAACATTTGTCAAGACGATGCTCTTAAATACAGCTTGTGGACTGCCGGATTGTAGTTTTGCACTAGAGTCGGGCGCCAGAAACCACACGATAAAAAGTGGATTTGTGAAATGCTGACCCTTGCCTGCATTCGCAAGGCGCCATACTGGAATGGTTACACGGGAATATGGAATAATTCTATGGTAGATAATTTGGAGGAGAACAGTGGTGTCTGACAAAACCTCCCGTGGAAGGAAGGGCGGAGATGTGGTTTGGTGAGCTGGGGGCGGCAGCGCGGGTTTCTGGGTGAGATGCGTTTGGGATCAGCACTTATTGGGGGCGGTGGGTTGGAAGGGCTGTCTGCACAACACAAGTGGCAGTTCAATGTGTGGTCAGTGTGGCTGCCAAACCTTGGGCCTCTCGAGATTGCAGGGGACCGTTTAAGGGGGTTGCTGAGGGTAAAAACAGGAAGGATGGCACCCGTTAAATGACTGGCTGAAGGCGTGGTCATGTCTGAGGAGATCCACTTCAAGAGCGTTTTAAAAATGAGGGTGTGTGCATTCCTTCAACAGTATTTAATTTGACCAATATGAAGAACAGAGCAGAAAGTCCAAAGCCATTCAAAAAAAACAAAAACAATGTTTCGCTTTTCCCTTATCATTTATTTAAATCGGGGGTGCTCAATACGTCGATCACATGACAAGTGTAATGTACTGCCGCTATACAAATAAAGTTGAGTTTAAAAAAAACGAGACATCAGCCTATCAACTATCCCTTCACTTAATTGATACACCGGACAACCAATCAGATGACATCTCAAACAACGCCCCTGAGCGTTGCAAAGTTAAGCTAGCCGTGAGTGCATCCTAATTTTTCGCTGGTTTTTTTCTTCATAAACGTAATATAAGCTATAAAAATGAGTGGGGGAGCTGGAGCAAGTAAGAAGAAAAAAAGTATCCCTTTCATACGGAATGGAGGAGGACTTTTTTTCACGATGACATTTTTAAAGTGTCTTGTCTGCCAGTTAACAGAGTGACCTCAGGTAATGGCAAATAATGTGCATAATTATTTTGTGTTGTGTATGCGGCTATACATCAAAATAATTTGCAAGAATCCTCAATATATTTCTCAATAAATATAATGGGTAGATCATTTTGACTTAGTCATTTCAAATGTAACTCCCATGCTGAAAAGGGGTGAGCTCCCCTGATTTAAATTAACAAGAACAGTAGATGTTAGAAAAAGCAGCTAAGTATATATTCCATTCCAACCCAGCTGATTTTCCCTATATTGCTCTCTGACACATGGCAGTAATTTCGAGCCCTATTTTGTACTTCCTAAAGCTAACATTCACAATCCAACCACTTCCAGGGCACTCCCAAGGTTAAGCCCTTGTGCCAAGTGACACAAAAAAATGTCACCCAAAAAAAAACGAGGTGCTTTGGGGGTTTCTTGTGTTACTGATGAGGCCGCGCGCCGATCTGGGTAAATACCACGAACACTTTACATTAGTGCCGTGAAATGGAAAAATAAATCATCTAAGATTAAAGTCAGGATCCGTCATCTCAAAAGGAATTTTTACAAAAATCACTGCAGATTTACTGGAAGATGAAGACTGAGTCGATGGTCATTTGGCCTTTTGTTTGTTGTTTTTTTATACTGAAGTGTCATAAAATTGGACATAATTCCTGGAAATGCACTAATTTTGTCTGTCTCTTCCTAGTTAATTCTTGAATATAACTGCTAATTTTACCCCTTTCATTTTAATTAAGTGCGTGTTAGGTTATTGTGGCAGTTGTTTTCTCGGGAGTGTTTCCCCGAAAGCCCCCTTACCCCACTCGTTCACTCCTATGTGGTTTCGTCTTCTGTTTTATTTGATTGTGCACGGATGTCTGATGCTTGTTTTTTCCATGTAAGCTTTTAGACTTGCTCCACTTTTTTACTTATTTCCCTTAACTCTGCCCACTTTTTTTCACATATTTTTGTTTTGTCTCTTGTTCTGCATAACCTGCAAATCGAATCAAACTCGTTCCCCTTTTGTCTCTGCTGGACTCTTTCTCCCAGCAGGCCATGCCCCAATCCAACTATGACATGCCGGTGTCCATCCCCGTCAGCAACCAGAACAATCTCATCTACAGCCACCCCGGTGGCTCCCTTGGAAACCACAACCTGCTACCGCTAACACACCACGGACTACCGAGAAACAGCATGTCCCCCGGAGTTACACACAGACCCCCCAGTGCAGGTAACACAGGTAGGGGGCCAACATGCCTGTAAACCCTGTTGTCCCATCTGTTTCAACTAAAACTGCATCATTTCAGAGCCATTCTACTTAATCTTAACACAATTCTACATTCGATACTTAACTCTATTCAAATTATATGTGAAGCACTTCAGAAAGCAACTGCAGCTGTATCGCCGCCCCCATTTCAAACTCAGATTACTCCAGACCCATCTAACTTGGGAATGAATTCATTTTTTTCTGCTGAAAGAAGAGAGTCCAAGGTTTCTTACGCTGATTTGAATGTTTATGTAGTCCTAAAACTCAATATTCTGTGGGTCCTGGAATGCGAGTGAAAAGGATACAAACCCTGGAACTGGAGTGGACATATTTTTGCACATCATCTAGCAACGAATTAGTTAACAACAATAATTAGGATTTTACATATGCACACTGGTTCCAAAGACCCTGCTGTAATCCTCAACAGAACATTAAGGTGTTGAAAATGAAAGGAAATTGATCATATCAGTCGTGCATGTTTCATTGTCAGTGTTAATCTGGTTTCATTGTGTAGTTTAAGGTAATTTTTTTCCGCGGGCCACATTGTAGTTACGGTTTCCACTTGGGGCCGTTATGAATTTGTGGATGCCATTAGAATGTTTAATCCCCTCCACATATTACATATATAGCACACAACAAATTAATGAATAACTAGTTATCAAATTTGAAGTCAAGAAAAATGAATGTTATTGTGGTTTACATGGGACAGTTTGAAATTTTTGTTCAGACTTTAGCAAGAATCATGGAATTTCACAAGTTTGATTTGCTTTCCCGGGCCGAATAAAATGATGTGCTGGGCCATATTTGGCCCCCGGGCCTTGATTTTTACACAAATGGTGTACTTGATACGAATTGAGTAGGCCTCATAAAAAGGCTCGACATTCGTTGTGCTTGTGACTTTTGGAAATCAATCCTGTTGCTTTGTTATTGTTGTCCTTAGTCATTTTTCTGTCCCACTGGTCTCAAGCCTTCAACCTACACCCTCACCCTGTCATTACAACTGGATGCGAGAAACGCCAGCACAAAACTAAATATGAGCTTTGGAGCTCGCAGCATCTACACCAAACCGCACAAGTTCGGAACCATTCCACTGTTCCACCTCACACAGCTTAAAAATAATCATGTGTCATTTGTCTTGGAAGTCCGGTTGCTTGGTGTGTTTGTGAGGGTCACTTTTTTTTCCCTTTCTTTGCCATGCGGCGTAAAGCAGACATCATGTAAAGCTTTCTTTTTTTTCCCATTTTAGGTGGCCTCATGGGTGCTGACCTCACCACTGGCGCAGGCACCAGTGCTGGTAAGAATGTCCTCTACGTCTCACATGATTGTCTAGCAACTTGTACCCACTCGCTCCTGTAAAACGCATGACTAATATTAAACCAAACACAAGTGGAGATTTTGTCCGTGATATGTTGATGTTAGAGTTCATCTGTGAATGTTTACCCAGCGCTGAGGCTATGACATATCCTTGCCCCTGTTTAGTTTCGCAGTAAAATCATACAAGGCTTGGGAAATGAAACGTACTTCCTGATGAGGTGAAGAGAGAGAGGCGTTATATCAGATTTTGGATTGCTTTCATTTGTTGTAGTCTGTGTGGTGGAGAGACTTTTTGAAATCATGTTCAAATGGTGTTTTTATATAATAAAACACTTATTTTTTTTTCAAATTGCCCTGAAATTAGCGGTTAAAAAAATGAAAGATTAAATTTCTAATTTTGCAGCTGTAAAATGTGAATTTTTCCATTGTGACACCAATATAGGTTATCTACTCTACCGTATTTTCCGGTGTATAAGGCGCACCAGAGTATAAGGTGCACCCCCAGTGGATAGTGCATTTTCCATATATAAGACACACCGGAGTATAAGGCACACCTTCAATGAATGAAAAATAATTTTCCAAATATAGAATAATAATATAATATAATAACGTTTTTTATCATAATATAAAGTCTTTCAAATAGAAGGCACACCACATTATAAGGCGCTACAGTAAAGGCTGGTGTTACGCACTACTTCTTCTACGGGAGGGAAATAGAGTCGTGGCTGCTGACAGTAGTTGCAAGACCTCAATATTACTTTACATATAAGGCGCACCCACGTATAAGGAGCAGTGTCATCTTTTGAAGAAAATCAAGGCTTTTGGGGACACAAACATGCGGATCAAACCTCTAAAGATGGAGGACACTGATTGCTGTGGCGACCCCTTGCCGAAATGCAAAGAAAATTTCAAATTGGACTTAAATGAGTGTTTAAAAAAAGTTACATTCATAATTTTGTCGCTGTGAATCATGAATTTCTCCATTGTGAGACCTATAAAGGTTATTTAATCTAATCTATATCTTTTAAAAATTACGGTAAGTACAACCGAACCATATTGAAGCAGTGATTATTCCATATACCACCAGGTGGCAGCAGTTAGAATCAAAATCTAATTTTTAAGATTGTCCGTACTTGCGTTACAGTTCTTAATAATTTTGGAAATATTACTCTGAGTAAACGAAGAACAGAAAATCTTTTGAATACAATAATCGCTTCAGCTAAAGAAAAACATGTCGAGCTTAACTCAACATGTTAGCATGCTCGCGGGGGACATTGTGGTTGTCTCGGAGCCAAAGCATTTGAAGTTCTTTATGTCTCCTTACAACCAGCTTTTTTATTCTTACTTCTCCGCACATTAACAGCTACCATATGTCTTGTAAGAAAATTAACGGAGTGTGTTAGTGTCTAACCATACCCCCAAAAAACGTCGATCAAGCCTACAGAGATTTGAGCAAACCAAATAACTTATGTAAGCAAATGTAGTGTTTTTAGCTTCTGTGCGCCAATAGGTCCGTCCCTCGGGGCATGTCGGGACAAAGTTTATGGCAAAGAGAGCCCCCCCTCATTTAAAGGGTGAAATTTTATCACCCCAACATATTTTATAGTGTAAAAATGGAGAGTAGGGGTCAGGGTGGGTATACGGGGTGGTGGCTCATGCAGTGGGGCACAGCTGGGCAGCCCTGTCTGGTGCCCTTGGGGCTCCGTCATCGAGGTCACCGCTTGGTTTCTCTGTCTGGCCACTCGTCGCACACACACATATACACACTTGCACGCGCACAACAGGATCGTTTATTGTGGACGGCGTGTTGCAGAGCGACGCTTCCAATGTAGTCTTTGTGTCACCGGGGCCGAGGAACAGAGGCGCTCTGTGAGGAGTGCGGCGGGTCGCTCGGTAGCAGCGAAAAACACGCGATGTAGAGGGAGACTTGTGCGAAACTAAAAGATTCCATTCAAAGGGCCCTTAAATCATATCTAGAGGCAGAGTAGGGGGGAAAGTGGGGGGGGGGTGATGCTTTGAGGCATGTGTGCAAAGGAGTAACAGCAGTGGAAACACAGATGGAAGTGTTGCCCGAACCTGGTCGGTCATTGTTATTTTGATTACATTTATTTTTAATATCGCTACGCTGCTCACAAGTTTGGATCAAAACTGTAAAAATAGCTGTCAGGTGTTTCTTCAGTGGAACAGTCTCAAATAGGGAAAAGTGTAAGTGTGTGTGTGTTTCTGTAAATGTCATGCTTCCACTGTGTGTGAAGAGACAAAATGACAGCAAGAATCTCACATGGGACGCCTATTACCTGGGGTCCCCCTCGAGTGTGGCAGCATTGTTTAAAAAAAAAAAAAAAACGTTATTTTTTTGCCTGAATCCAAAACACATCACACATATTTGCTAATTCCATTGTTGTCATTTCACGGATGAACCTTTTTAACTCGTTAACTGCCAGACGATGTGCAAAAATGTTGACCTCCAGTGCCAGGGTGTTTGTCATTTTCACTCAAATTCTAACACCCAAAGAATATTGAGTTTTAGGACTACATAAACATTCAATACAGTGTTAGAAACCTTGGACTCACTTCTTATATCAGAAAAAAAGAGTTAATTTCTAAGTTATATAGGTCTGGAGTTATATGAGCTTGAAATGAGGGTGGCTGTCCAAAATACAATGCAATACGTATTGACTTATATAGCGCTTTAACAACAGCTGAAGCTGGAACAAAGCGCTAGCATGGAGAAAAGGCAAATACCGTCCCCTTGTGGAAGGTTAAAACATCAGCAAAGGTCTGACCAGTGCTTTATCAGTACCCCTCCGCAAGGAAAACCAAAACCCGAACAAATTTGGGAATGGCGCTCTATGTCACACAATGAGTTAAAACACAATGAAGTCATTTCTCCAAAAAAGCTTAAAAAAAAATTACAAAATCAGCTTGATATGTCATCCTAGTGAATGTATTTCTTTTTTATTTTACTATTCTTCATCATGTGAAATAAAATTCTACTCAATTCTACTTTTTCGCTGCACGACATGCGCACTGTCGACTACCAGTTGGTAAGTTCTTAAGTTACGATTACCGAATGTTTCGGTCGTGCACCACGTATAAGGCACACCCACAGTTTATTGTATATTTTTCCATATATAAGGCACTCCGGACTATAAGGTGCACCTTTCATGAATGCAAGTTTCCCAAATATAATATCTAAATAGATTAAAGTTTTCCCAAAATCAGGCACAACACATTATACGGTGCTATGGTAGAGGCTGGGGTTACGCACGACTTCTTCTATATGGAGAAATGGAGTCGGTGATTGCCGACAGTAATTGCGAAACCTGTCGTGGCTCAATATTACTTCACATATGAGGCACACCTGCGTATAAGGCGCAGAGACATCTTTTGAAGAAAATCAAGGCTTTTAAGTGTGCCTTATACACCAGAAAATACTGTAATTTTCAGTGTCCAGGCACACATAATCGGCTAACTGCAAGCCACAATGATTTCAAATAACCACTGATGTGAATAAAGGCACTCAAATTCTTATGTAGTGGCCTATCCTGCGTAGCGGCCGTTTACATCCATGCGAGTTGAGTCAAGGCATCTGCGGTGAAATCAGATGGGGGGATGGGGGGGGAACGATCTAACACCAAAATGAAAAGGCTTGACTTCCAATTGTCGTTCCATTTACTGAACGACTTGATGATTTGACTTGTGAAATGCTTTATGGAGCGGCGCGTGCCATTGGCCAACTGGGAGCAGTAATAATTGACTGGACCGCAGCCATCTCGGCGCGGTGGGGACGCACAGATGTCTGATTGAAGCCTTCGTATGTGTGTATGTGTGTGTCGTTCTGACCAAAGGGTGCATTAATGTCTCTCCCCTTAGCACGTTTTCATCTCTGGCGTAAGACAGAAGCGCGGCTTATTTACCCAAGTGTGTGTATATGCGTGGCGTCAATGTGTGTTTTAGGGAGTGGATGAGGTCTCATTCAGCTATCTCCACATGCACCCACTCCAGCGCACAAAGGGGGAAGCCATGAGAATGAGAGTGCGGGAAAAAGCTGAAGAGGCAGCTGCCACTTTGCTAATGTGAGGATTGAGATAGAACTAAGAGGGTCCCATAGAAAACACACACGTGCATCCATATGCGACGCTCGCTTTTTTTTTTTGCTTTTTTTTTTTTTTTTTTCAGACATACAAAGATGTTGCTCTCGCATGTGATGGCCCATCCGCATGGAAAAGTGAGCGCTTCCAAAGATGTCGTCATTGTAGATTAAAAATATTTCGGTGATAGCTGTTTACAGAGATTTCTTTACCATGTGAAAATAAAATATAAAAAAATGGTTGAATGGCTAGATTAAAAAAATAGATAGATAGATAGATAGATAGATAGATAGATAGATAGATAGATAGATAGATAGATAGATAGATAGATAGATAGATAGATAGATAGATAGATAGACATTCAGATAAATAGATGATAAATAATAAATAAATGATAAATAAATAGATGACAAATAAATACATAAATGACAAATAAATAAATACATGGTCAATAAATAGATGATCAATAAATAGATTATAAATAAGTAAATAGCTGTAAATAAATAAAGATAGATAATAAATAAGTAGATCATAAATAAATAATAAAGTTTTGTACATAAGCAGTAAAAATGTCCAGTGTGGAATTTTAAAAATAATATACATAAATAAATGACAGAAAAAAAGATAATGGCTGCATTATTAAAAAAAAAGGATGGCATTAAATTAGAATGGTATCATGCATAAAGCAGCCACACGTCAGCCGAGCGCACGAAAATATACATAAATAAATTTAAAAAAAAAGAAGATAATGGCTAGATTATTTAAAAAAAAAGATGGCATCGAATGAGAATGGCAACCACGCATGAAGCAGCCCCACGTTAGCTCGAGAGCGCGCGCACGCACACGTTTTACTCGTCAAACCGTTCAAATTGTGCTTTTTGAGACTTTTCATTTCCAAACAACAAAAACCCTCGCTCTCAAATTAAACAAAGATCAGCAAGGGAAATTGCCCAGGAAGACATCTGCGACTCATTTTCCCCCCGGAGTGTATGATTAGGAAATTCATTTATGTCTAACGTATAATTCCTGCCTGTCTTTCAAGTGGGAAAGTCCACACTGCGCCCTGTGTTCTAGCCCTTGGAAGAAGGAACGAAAACTCAGGAGGGCGGGGGTGACGGGGGGCAGCTTGTGGGATCTGGTTAGAAAAAAAGATATGTTGCTTGCAGGAATGCTTCCCTCCTATTTTATTTCTTTTTTTTTTTTTTTTTTTGTCTTTAAGACATTGCGAGGTTTTCACCGCATCATTTTTTCAAAGAGGGAAAAGCGTGCGCTGCACTTGTGTTCTCTTTGCTGAGCTGGTGGAAGCCCCAAGGGAGGGTCTATGTGCGGAACAACCACACATGTTTAGTTGTGATGGCCAAATGATGGGCCCCGTCCCATTGTGGTCTTGCTGCCCGTAATTTGAAGTTTTTCCATGTTTCACTGGCTGTTGCCGGGCACATGTAGCCTTAACTGACTGTGACAACAGTCAGACGAAGAGGTGGAGGTTCTCTCTTTCAAGTAAATGATATGACCACTCGAGGATCTTCTGACACAAAGCAATGTTCCTTTGGCTCATTTGGCCAAATGACAGAAAAGACGTGGAGACTAAAAAGGGACTGCAAGGTGAAAACGGAATTTCATGGATACCCCTGGTTTTACACCGCAGGATTTATTATTTAACTCTGGGATCTGTTTTTTTTTTATTGTTAAGATATTACAGTGCAGAACTTCAGCAATGATCGTTTGAATCAACGCCTTTTGCATATGACTCCATATAGACATTTCATCCTGTTATATCTCCTCCAAACTTACCGGTATGCACAAAAAAATATTCAATTAAATTTCGGAGTGGGGGGGGGGGGGGTGTTATTAACTCATTAACTGCCAGGTGATCTGCAAAAATGTGTCCACTCCAGTGCCAGGGTTTTTGTCATTTTCACTAAAATTCCAGGGCCCACAGAATATTGAGTTTTAGGATTACGTAAACATTCAATGCAGCGTAAGAAACCTTTCACTCTTTTCTTTCATCAGGAAAAAAAAGAGGTAATTCCTAAGTTATATGGGTCTGGAGTTATCTGACCTTGAAAAGGCGGTGGCTGTACAATAGGGGTGTCAAACTCTGGTTCCCTTGAATCAGGTGTGTTGCAACAGGGAGACTTGGAAAATATGTAGGGGGCAGCCCTCTAGGACCGGATTTTGACACCCCTGCTGTACAAAGTACTATACCATACATACATATTGATTTATATAGCGCTTTATCAACAACTGAAGCTGTAAGAAAGCGCTAACATGGACAAAAGGCAAATGCTGCCACCTCGTGGAAGGGAAAAAAACAATGCCGGAGGTCTGACCAGCACTTTACCCCTCACACACCCCCTCACAAGAAAAACCAAACCTCGAACAAATTCGGGAATGGCGCTCCACGTCACACATTTCAATTCTCAAATAAATTCGGGAATGGCAGTGAATGAGTTAAAAGACAACCGACGTCACTTTTTTGTTTCCTAACTGAGATCAGAAAAACGTTTTATAGCATCAAAAATACCCAAAACACGCAGTATGATATTTTTATTCAAATGCAAAACATCCACAAAAATGACATGTCCAAAATCTGTAAAAAATTGAGCTGCGAATTGCGCATTTTCAGAAAGTCCCGCCCCCAGTTCGTGACGTCACGCCAGGATGTCTTGGATTGCTAGAGAATCAAAACAATGGATTCAGATTCGGAGAATATGTTTTCTTGTTCCACATCCAGTTATGAATATGATTCAAATAGTTCTGAAGAGGAAAGCATACATGTTTGCAATCGATTAAAGAATTTATTCAGTGCCATTTCGAGGCAACATTGGGGGGAAATATCTCACCCAAAAAAAGGCAGAAGAAAATGGCGACCTCTTGTAGACATGACAGTGTATTGCGTTTCCACAGGCTGATAAATTCCTTATATGGAGCTTGGACGCTGGCATTGACGTGATGGAAGGACTGCTACAATGTGTCCTTATTTTCGGTCAGGGGTGTCACAGGGCCGTTCCTTCAGTAACGTCACGTACGGACTCGTCACCAACTCAAAAACAAGACTTCCGGAATATTCAGCAGGAGTCTTAAAACGTAAAATCTAGCTATACGCGGTGGAATCTTTGTAAAATACGCTCAGTAGAAGTCATTTGAAGTCATTTAACAACATTTTACAAATTATGGACACAACTTGTCCGGAGACGTCGGTTGTCCTTTAAGTCTTGTGGAAGTGCCATTCTAGCATACGACAAAAGGGGCAGATGAAATGAAATCATGCACCAGACCAAAACATTATTCATGTGACTTTTTGTTGAAATATTAAGTCAACTTTCAGTCCCGCCACATTTCCTGAATGTTTCTGACTATTCCATCTTTGCTTTGTTTTGCCAGGAAATGGATATGGCAATCACCGCAACTCCCCCGGTCTGCTGGTCTCTCAGGGCGGCATGAACAAGAATATGCAGGCTAAATCACCCCCACCCATGAATTTAGGCATGAACAACCGCAAGCCCGATCTCCGTGTTCTCATCCCGCATGGCGCCAAGAACAACATGCCGTCCATTGTGAGTAAACCAAACCATCGTTACTGATCTTCAAAGGCCCACTTATTTTTACAATACAATACATATTGATTTATATAGCGCTTTAACCTCACCGTACATCTTTTTATCAGATCCTGAATTTCATTGGCCCATTTGTTTCCAGTCAAAGGCTGAAACTTTTTATACTCAACACCACCTTAAAATATACAGCTTTTAAAGTTAGGTCATTAGGACTTGCTATTCCTTAAAAAAATAATCACAATAAAAATGAAGAAATAGATAGGTAAATAGAGAAATAAATACATGAATACAAAAATAGTTAAATGGATAAATAAAAATGAATGAATACATAAATGAATAAATACATACATAACTGAATGGATAAATAGATAAGTGAAAAAATAGATAAATGCATAAATACATACATATATAAATACATAGATAAATTAATGTATAAATACATAAATAACAAGTAAAATGTTGTTAAAAGTTAACTAAACTGGAATGAATAAATGTGAAATAAATAAACATAAATAAATGTTTTCTACATAAAGCACTAAAATATGTCCATATCGTGGGATAGTCCCGGTTATATCGATATTACATATCGGATATATATAGTCCCGGTTATATCGATATTTTTTCGGACTCCCTTGAATATCGATATATATATATATATATATATATATATATATATATATATATATATATATATATATATATATATATATATATATATATATACACAAAGATGCATAAATGCATCGCCTGTATGTATTGCTTGTGTTCATTTATTTTTTGATTCAGCAAGGATTCTTTCACGTCCTATTAAAGAAAATTGTAGTTCCACCATCTAGAATTGCTTTTGAGTGACTCTGCATTGTTTCCCACTAAATTGAAATTATGTTTTCCGTCACACTTTTTTTCCTTCCTCATTAAATGCTTTTTGTCATCACTTTTGATCAAAGGCAATAATGGCATTCTGTGTCCCCCATCCGTGAAATGAATTTAATCCCAACTTTTACTTGTGTTTCATAAAAAGTGGGGAGGAAAATAATCAATAGTTTATCACACCTTTATGAGAAACAGTGTACGTGAGCTGCTGTTTGTTTACCTTTTGTCATGATACAAGGTCCGTGTCGTGTTCTATATCCTTAGTCGCAGTTTGTTCCTTCGAACGCCATTCCGTCCTCACTCACAATCTCTAATTTAAATGTATCACCCTCCCCCTTTAATGCCCTCCAGTCTGATGATGTCGATCTGCTTTTGGTAAGTCGGACTGCTCAAATGTAGAAAATGCCAACAGCCTCCATCAAATGAACCCAAACATATTTACCTCAATGTCCAATTATTGCAAAAACTCGTATTTTCTTTTATTGTGCACTTTTTTTATTTTATTTTGGTGCCACGACTAAGATCACTCGAGCCTGATATTTTTCAATCTGGTTGACTTTTTCCATTCTCTGAAGCTATACTGCGCTCAAGTGTGCTCAGTGGGCTTTTTATTTTGTTAGAGCACACACTGCCCCCCAGTGTTGTATGTCTGTAACAGCACGTTGACCTGACAGCTAGTTTCATAAGTTTTTTTTCTTAACATTCATTTTTTTCCCGCTTTTCTCTGTGCAAACGGCCGTGCCAACCACACACGCACACAATTAACAGTGTCCCACTGTGATTTGTGTCCCGCTTCCTTTTTTTGCATCTTTCACCACCAAATACTCACCTTTGCCACAGAAAAGCGTGTCCTCTCTTTTCGCCACTGCTACCCTACGTTGCCTTGGAGACAGATGGTGTTACTATAGCGACAACGGGCCCTTCACTAAGGGTAAATGACAGGGTTGACTGGGTTCAGTGCGTGTCAGGCATTTGCTTCCCCATATAAGTTGGCATCACGTTCGTTTTCTCAAGCATCAGCTGAGTGAAAGAAAAGAAATGAAATGACGAGTACAACTTTTCTGCTTTTCGTGAGGCTTTGGTGAAGTGTTCTGAAGTCTCTTTTATTTTCTCATCTCCTTGTTCTTTGTCGATTCCCCTTTTTTTTCCTGTGACAGAACCAGAGAATAAACAACTCCCAGTCTGCTCAATCATTGGCCACTCCAGTTGTGTCAGTAGCAACTCCGACTCTGCCGGGACAAGGCATGGGGGGTTACCCGTCGGCTATCTCCACTTCTTATGGTACAGGTATGCAGCACACCATTTCACATTTATTTACACAGGCATGAATGTTGGAATTAGTCACAATGTTGTTCAAATGGTTTGATTAATGAGTTTAGAGCAGACATGGGCAAACTACGGCCCGCGGGTCACATATGGCCTGTTAGGCTTTTTAATCCGACTCGCCGAACTTGTCCAAATTATAGTAAAAACAGTGTCTGAAACTCATGACAAAAAGTTAGCGGACACCAGGGCAGACAACTCTGAAAAGTTGCCTGCCCGGCCATAAAATTGCCTGCCTCCATTCCAGGTATCCGCGAAATAGTATGTAAATGCCATATCTTGCATATTCCTTGAGACAAATTTATTAACTGATTAGGGCTATTTTTCACGTATGAAAGACAGTTAATAAATTGGGTTGTAGTGTTCTTACTGTTCTATGAGGTTTGCACACACTACATTTAATGCTTTAGTATATCCGGCCCAAACACTCCCTCCAAATGCTCCTGGACCGGCCCCTCTGTCACATTTTAGAACCCATTATGGCCCGCCAGTCAAAATGTTTGCCCACCCTTGGCTCAGAGAGTGACCGTTTTTTTATACAGGGTGACCTAAAAAGAGATTTATTATTATTATTAGTATTAGTAGTAGTAGTAGTAGTAGTAGTAGTTGTTGTTGTTGTAGTCGTAGTAAGTACTATTGTTATTATTATTGTATTATTATTTAAAAAATTAATTTAATTACAATTTAATATAATGATTTCATATATATTTGATGGCACACAGTTTTTGTATTTTTCAATGCCTTGTAAAAAAATAATTCTGGTCTTGAGATGGGGCAAAGGGCCCATGACAAACGTTGTACAGCAATTGAACACAAGAGGGCGCTATTGTCACACAAATGAGTCAAGAGGTCGGGAATGGTGCCTCATTTAACTTGCACTCAATCCTTTCATGACTAAGTATTTGTTTTTTTTTGTGTGTTTTTTTTTTTCTATCGCACAGAATATTCCCTAAATAGTGCAGATTTGTCTTCGCTGTCGGGTTTCAACAGCGGCAGTTCCCTCCACCTAGGCTCAATGAGTGGCTGGCAGCAGCAACACCTTCAGAACATGCAGCATTCGGCCCTCGGACAGCTCGGGTGAGTGGGAGCAGCTCGAGTTTTTTTTTTCAATGCATGATTCATCACTATAGGATGATGTCACACTGAATAGCCCCCCAAAAAAATGTGACAGTGATACCGTGATTTAAAGGACAACCAATACAATTTTTTTGTTTCCTAACTGACATCAGAAAAACGTTTTATAGCATCTAAAATACCCAAAACACGCAGGCTGATATTTTTAAATGCAAAACACCAATAAAAATGACTTAGTGTCCCAAAACTGCCACGAAATGAGCTCAGAAATGGCGAGATTCAGAAAGTCCCGCCCACGCCAGGATACACCGTCACAAACTGCCCTGTTCGAGAATCAAAACAATGGCTTCAGAGAGTTCAGATTCAGAGAAGATGCTTTCTTGTTACTCATCCAGTTATGAATATGATTCAAATAGTTCTGAAGAGGAAATCATAAATGTTTGCAATCGATTAAAGAAGTCCTTCCGTATCAATTTGAGCCGTCTGGACTCCAATGTAGCGTCCCAGAAAATGCACAAGATGGCGCACAAGCTCTGTTGAAAATGGGCTAATTTGTCTACTGATAATTTGTGTCAATTTAACACCTTCTTTATGCGTTTTATCGCAATTGGTAGTCTTCGTGCGATACATAATGATTCACCATCGCGTTATTAATGTAATCTTCCTTCTAATTTTGCGATCAACACGGTGTTTTCAGACCAAAAAAAAGTGCCCAAAATGCATTGTGTGTCGCTTTCTCGGTCAGGGGCGTTCCCTCCGTGACGTCACGGAGGGAATCGTCATCAACTTGAAAACAAGACTTCCTGAATATTCAGCGCCAGTCTTAAAACGTAACATATAGCTATATGCGGTGGAATCTTTGTAAAATGCGCTTTGTCGAAGTGATTTTACAAATTAAGGACGCAACTTGTCCGGAGGTGTCGGTTGTCCTTTAAGAGTGACCTGATTTATGAGGGTTTTTCGCAGTCGATACACCACTGTTGCGCACCGCATATCACCCATTGTTTCCAATCTTCAGCGCACAAATACGACACCTTTGAGAAATAGACAAATGCATGTTTGTGTGCTCTGTATCTCTGTAACACCTTTCCTTTCCTCTTCCTTCCTACAGAAATTGCTCTAGCTCTCACTTATGTCAGGGTTCAAATCTCTCCCTGCCCTCTACTCAAAGCCTGCACATCAAGTCCGAACCTGTTTCTCCTCCTAGAGATCGCACCAGCAGTACACCGGGGGGCTACGGCGGTGGTGGTGGTGGTGGTGTCGGTGTAGTACCCACCCAGAACCCCTCATCCCGCCAGGACTCTGGACGCTCCCCGGTCGATAGCCTGAGCAGTTGTAGCAGCTCCCACGAAGGCAGCGACCGCGACGAGCACAGGAACGAGTTCCACTCTCCTCTGGGACTGTCGCGGCCTGCCATGGACGAGCGCGAGAGCCCCTCCATCAAGCGGGTGCGCCTGTCTGAGGGGTGGGCCACATGATAGCGTGGGCCCGACTCCCCCCCCCCCCCCCCCACCTGTCCCCTTTTGTCAGTACCACAATCATCTGACAGCCCATCTAAGAAGTCGACAACCGTTTTTCTTTGATGTTATTTTATTTTTGCTGAGTGTGTGTGGATGTGCGCTATACATATGACATCACATAACCCTGGTGGGCTCCTGTAGATGTCATTCGGGGACAGGCGGTCTTTCTATTCGATTTTTGGTTGAGGGAACTATGCATCAACTGCTTTGCGCGTGGCTAAAACACATCACCAAATGCATATATCTTCACAACCGTGTACATATATGCATCTCGCCAACAACAATAGTCAGGTACAGTGATACCTCGGTTTACGAACCCCTTGGCTTAAGAACGTTTCGGTTTACGAACGTTACATTTATGAAAATTTTACCTTGGCATCCGAACTTTTTTTCGTACACGGAGCTGCCTCAATGAGTGATGTGTTGTTCGCGAACGAGCCCCTTCTTCTAACAACAAAATGGCAGCCGACTGTTTTTGTTCTCTATTCCCCACCCCCAGTCTACGGTAAAAGCCATACAATTGGGCAAGAACGCAGCAGTGGAACATTAAAGAGACAGGCAGACGACAGTGAGAGAGTTTGATAGTTCAAAGGCAGAGTGTAGACTGCAAGGTTAAAATATCCCATCAATCAGGCTCCACAAACAACCCGCACCAGCCATCTACATACACTTGATGCAAAAAGCTATCAACCCAGCTAAACAGAACACAATTGATGAGGAACTAGATAAAATGATCACAGAGAAAGCACCTACAAGGGATCATTCCTCAAGATGGTTAAAGAAGAAGGTTACGTTCCTTTTCAAGTGTTTAATGCTGAGGAAACTGGCCACTCCATTCCAGCAAGCCATCAACGACCATCACAAAGGTCGTAAATAAAACAACTTTATTATACAGTACTGTTTATTTATTTAATTATAATACTATAGCACATTTATTATACATAAAAGAATGTATATTTTGTGTAGTTTTAAGGCTTAGAAAATTAGAACGTAAGAAAGAAAATTGTGTTTTATGGGGCCCTGGGAACGGATTATTCTTATTTTAATGGTTTGCTATAGGAAATAATTTTTGGGATACACACTTTTTGCCTTACACACTTTGTCTGGGAACCAATTAAGTTCGTAAGCCAAGGTATCACTGTACTCTGTTTCTGTTTCTGACAAATTGCAGAGAATCATTAGTGACTAGAAAAGACAAAAAAAAAGAAGCATTAACATGAAAGCGAGTGCAGCTTAGCACCGCGCGTGTGTACAGTGTCAGTTTGCTCGCTACGTACCGTCTCCCTTGCAAAAAAAAAATGTGTGTTAACATTAGATGATGTCATGTTGCAGGTTCAACGTATTTATGTAAATAGAGGTCGAAGTGGTTGGGGGGGGTTCAAGAAGTTGCCGGACATTTCAAGATTTATTTACTGGCTAAAAGAAAAGCTTAATATGCAACATTTGAAGGACTGTACAGGTCATCGGACTCCAATACGTTTGGAGCGTTTGGTGTTTTAAAAAGTGAGGAGTGAGGCAGGGGGGCGTGAGGACCACCCTCTGATCGAAGAGTTAGTGTAATCAACAAGACTCTGGATCGAGTAGTAACTATCAGTATTATTAAAAGAAAGAGGAAAAAAAGGCAAAAAAAAACAATTGTACGATACACTTGCTTATATTTTCATATGAAAGGAATACAATGCAAAGCATTTTTTGTGGCTTTTTGTAGTTTCTATAAGCCAGAATGTGTTTTTTGATAGCTTTGCTAAATAAGAGAAAGGAGAAGTGCATCCCACCCTATTCTGCGCTCGGTGGTGGGGGGCAGGAGGGAATGATGAATGGGCTTTGGAGCCCTAAGCCATGAAACAGACTGATGCTTTGCTGAACTGTTTTATCTTTGTAGAGGTTTGTTATTAAACGTGTATTTCTAATGATATATAATAATGGTAATAATAAGAATCTTTAAAAAAAAACATCTGTGAAATTAACATGCTTGTGTATAGCTTTCTAATATATAAATATATATAATAATTTGTTGGTTTTTTTTGGTTGTTGTTTTCCTAGTGGACTTTCTACGTGCAGTCGCACATGTTTGGTTTTGTTTATTTTGAGCCCTGAGCAGAGCTGGTGTATTTCCTACAACTTTTTTTTTTTTTTTTCCCAAGCAGTAAGTGTGCAAGCGAGGACGACAAAAACAAATCACAATGACGTATCAATACAATAGCGTCTGGCCCCGATATGCGTTTTGATGTCTCACATGTTTCATCCTTAAGCTTCATTAACTTATTCATCTTGTTTTCCTTCATTCGGCTCGACGCAACCTCAGCTTGTCATGTCCAAAGGCTCAAGCTGTACAGTTTCCATCGTCAGCTAATTTAACACATCAAATTTTGCCATAGGATGATCACGAATACCCCCCCCCCCCCCCAAAAAAAAAAAAAAAATCCATTTGCAAACCTAATTTGATTCTCCATCTCCTCAAGTGGAATTATTTTCAAATCAACTATAATTTGCTCTCATTTTTGACAGCTACATACAGGAGAAAATGTGATCAGCAGTCGCGAATTCCTGATCGATAGCTGTTTTGATGCCCCCAAACTAGCCACTTATCTGCCTCTGAGTCATGTATCTGCTGTCATTTAAGTGTTATGATATTTCAATGTGCATATTTCATGCAGGTTCACTATGTTGTTACTGTATAGTCTGTGCATTCAAACAGGGGCAGAGCCTCTCTAGCAGTGTTCTTCTTACTCTTCTTTTTTTTATTCAGTACAAAAAAAGGCTGAGAGGGGAAAAAAATAAATGTTTGAGGCGAACAGAGTGGAGAAACCAAAGCCAGTGGCATTTGTGTGTTGTAAACTTCTTATTTTCACGTTCATTTATGTTTTTACTTTGCAAGCATTGAAACATGACAATAAAAAATGTTCAAATATACAATTTCTTTCACACTTCAATTCCACTCAAGTCTAGTTTGACTCTTGTGTTGATGCTGACAGCATTTCCTTTTCTTGTGTGTTGCTTTTTTTTTGTCCTTTGGAGTGATGTGATCTTAGAAATGCATGCATCAAGAAGTCACATGACCTGGTAATTAGCATCTATTTATATTGACTCTCAAATTGAGCTCTCGAGCCAGGTGATTAATTAGAGTTGAACATTCACCAAAGACATGAAGCCTATTTATATTTTCCTTTTTTTATTTTGATTGCATTCACTTGTTTTCATCATCTGTTGATCAGTTGTTGTGCTGTCGTTGAATTTGAATAAGAGATTAAAAGTAATGCTGATACCTTCCAAATGACTCAGACGGTACCTCAGCCGATTGTCGAGTCACTTTGCAGTGCAAAAAAAGGGGAACAGCCGCCACCTGTACAGCCATGTGTAATTTGCATATCATCCCTATTTGTTACTCCACATTGTGTGGTTTATTTAAATCTCAAAGAACAAAAAAAAGGATCCTGTTTCTGTTTAATGCTTAAATCGTCAGTCTGTAGTGTGAAATGTAGCGTGTGTCAACCCAGTGACTGGAGCAGCTTTGGAGATTTTCTTTTTTGCGTGTATGTGCACGTGTGGAATATGAGCGGCTTTTAGCGGCATAAGCTGGCCTTTGTCGCCACTTGAGACTCGCGGTGATGGTGCTCGATAAAAAAAAAGTCCAACCGTGGAACTCGAGGGACTGAAACTGAGCTGTGTGAGGCTGGAATATACAAGTCTCCACTGCTGAGAGGGAGTTGAATTGTTTGTATTTTGCAGAGATTTCAGTAAACTTACTGGCTTTCTTAGTTATCCTCATGGTGACTCGGTGTGATTTTATTGTGTTGTTTCTCCACGCATATCTGGAACAATGGTTCTTGTTTCAAAGCAGACTCCCAAGAGTTCATCCACGTGAGGGTTGCGTAAATCGACATTGCGCAATGCTCAATTGGTATTAAAAGCATGACACAATGGGCATTTTACAGGCAGGGCATTTTCTTCCAGTAACATATTAATAGAAAGTCAATTAAATTCATTGTTAAAAGCAAACAAAACAAACGTCAACAGACAAAAGATACGGAAGACACAATTTATTTGGCTTTTCTACCTTGGGCACTCAAAACGCTTTACACGGTTACCACATTCACCAACCGATGACGCAACATCTAGTACCATTGAGGGTGGGGGTGTTTGGTCTCTTGCTCAAGGGCACTTTGACATGGTTTGTTGGAAAATTTAAATGTGATTCATAGCTACACATATAAACGAAAGGCAGGATTGTGATGATTTAAAAAAAAATATATATATAGTTCGGCCTTTAGCGATGCTACCTATACAAAGGTCTCTTTTAGATTGTGTTTCATTCGTCGTCAGAAATAAAATATTGTTTAAAAAAAATCCCCAGAGCTGGATATGGTACGCTTTGCTTTTGGTTTTTATTCTACAGCGTTCCTTTTAAATAGTCGTTGACTAATAAGTGACCCGAGCTAAATTCGTTCTCACAATGGCAAAGCCATATCTAGCAGTGTATCAAAATAATGTACGAAGCATGCTGCTGTTAAAAAGAATATTCTCAATTAAAATGTGCTTGTAAAACGAATTTTATAGCCCTGTAACATTTCCAAACACTGTAAACTCCCGAGCAATCATTTTAATAGCGTTTTAAAGGAACCCAAACCAATCACACAAATGTGTGTTTTCGCAGTGCATGTATAAAAAACGACAACAAATGCACTACTTAATTTAACGAATGCGTCCTGCTGTATACACTTAGAAGGCAGGTTGAAAATCATCAACGAGCACTACATCTGGGAAATTGAGTCGTATAAATGAATTAATACCAGCGTTTATTTTTATGAGTACATAATAAATACAATAGACATTAAAATGTTTCGTTATTTTTTTGGTGGGGTGGTGCGTTTAATCGTTTTTTTTTCAGCTTTAGAACCGTAAGAATTCCGTTTTCGCTGTTTCACTAATGTAATAAATGATCGTTTTGATTTTGTAAAAAAATACTAAATAAATAAATAAATAAAATCAGTCATTAAAATAAAAACGATAAGGTCAAAATCTAATTTCAAACATGGCTGATGACGTGGTTTGTTAAAGTGCAATGAGTCACGTTCCATTAAAAAAAAAAAAAAAAAACTACGAACCTGTGTAATTTGTTTGAATATATCAGAATTATATAGATGACATTTCAGCATTTTAACCAAGAATATATTTTATTAATGTGGAAAATGCATTTAATGAATTCAACCTATTCGAGTCAAGTCCAGTTGTAGCTATCATCAGTGCCACCACAAGATGTCAGCATTGAGTCATGAAGCCAAGCTGAACTTCCGGGGTGAGTTTGACGACCGTGAACGTCAGACATGGTGTCTATTTTTTTAAGTTTTGTCCCAAACCACTCAAATTTTAAGACGGTTCATTCCATTTGAAGGTCATGGCAAATTACCAAAAAAAACGATACTGTAAGGCTTTAACATCGATAGCAGGAGCACAATAGGACCGTGCTAATGGCAAACTTTCGCACCGTCCTAGTTTAACTAACAATGCATGCTAATGCTAATCAACGCGCCTTGACAAGTACAATGATAGAATTAAAGGCTCTCCTGATCTATCTGCCTTTTTATTTGGAGTTTTTTTCGTCACCGTAGCCTGCGATCAATGATAAAATGCTGCGTGTTATTTTTAAATGTCATTTAAGCGTCATTAAAAAGCCTCGACTCCTTATGGAAGTTAATGTTACAGTCACCACGCCCTGCCGACGTTCTAAAAACGAATTAAACACCAAGATGAAATGAATATTATGTATACACATACGCACACACACATTGATTTCTGACAAAGACAATCATCAAAATTAATCTTCATATTTTTACTTTTTTTATACAGTATCATGCAATAAAGTCCACAGTTCATATGACATTGTTCCAGTCTTCCTTTGTGCTGCATGAGCGCAGGTAAGTTCCCACCGCCAACTAAAGTCACATAATTCAAACATTGCACGTCATCTAGACCAATAAATGAAGACAAATTCTGGACAATACATTTGTATAGTCACAAAAAATAATGAGAAAAATCAAAGAGCCACTCCCAATGTGAATATATATAGGCTTTGTGTGTTAAAGTCGTATGGGGAGGGAGGGGGCAAAGATGCCAGGGGGGAACAAATCTGTAAACATCGCAAGTCTATTATAACTCTATAGGAGCGCACGATGTCATTGAGCACTGTGGGTGAGAGACATGAGATCCAGATATGGCCACAAAATAATCACCATGCGCTAAATTTGTGTAGAAACTTCAAAACGACGTCAAAGAAGCTGTCACGAAAGACGAGGTCACATGACGTCAAGTTGTGAATAGAATGTGGGCAGGATGTGATCAATGGATAAACATGAGTTGGAAATCTGAGTTCAATAAGCAACATTTTTGCGTCAATGCACTTTCAACAAGCACGGAGTGGGACTTTTATAGTCATAGTTCGTATTTTTGTATCGATTTTTTTGTGTCATTTTTCAGTCCCCATTGTTGTTGCATCAGGGAGATGCTGGCTTGATGCGCTCAATGTGACTATTCATCGCTCATTTGCATTATTAAATAAAATATCTTTAGACATCACAATATTAGCAGTGTTATCAAGAAACACCCCGCTTCACCGTATTGAACCATTTTAAGAGTAAATGTCATTTTTATCATTTGTAAGCGGTAAATAGTCCAGTACGTCTTTCTTATTATCGATAAATACATTACCAAATAATAGCGACAGTCATTGCAATAAATATGTACTATTCATATTCAGGATGATAATACCGTCGGCAAATGTGCAAGCCTCCCGTGTCCTCGTTAAAAGAAAAAAAAATCGCATTCGGCGCTTCGACGCATGAAAGAGCCTCTCTCTTGTACTTCTTTTCTTCATTGTGGTCCAAAGCAACTAAATAAGACAATTCTGTATTTAAAAAAAAAAAAACACTACTTAAAAAAACTAGACGGGGTTGGGGGTGGCATTAATCCGTCTGCGAGCACACAGGCACATGCATACTGACTGGCAACCGGCTGAATTTGCATATTCGGTTGTGCTAATTGTCTTGCCGTATTTAAATATGGCTGCACGTCGACGTCACTGGACGTGCACGCGCAACCTAACTACTCCCTGAATCAATTAGACAGGAAGGGCTTTTCACGATCACAATCGTTATTGGAATTATTATAGGACACATTCACTATTATGACACCTAATTAAAAAAGGCACTCGGGTGAGTGGACCATTTAGTATTGTTATTGTTTTAGTATTCCAACTAACTATTGATCCAAATATTATTTGCACCCCGCCCCCAAAAATATATATTAAAAAAATAAATATTATGGTATTTATATACACACAGTATTAACTCTTCAGAACGTCAGTCTGTGCCCACCGAGATTAATTGGCAACCTCGACCAAGTCTCCTACGACTCTAAACTAAATAAGAGCAATAGAAAATATGATTTTAAGTGCATTTTATTAGTATATTGTGGTGCAATGACAAAGGGAGCTTTTTTATTAAACAAAAAGAACTTAAAGGGGGCACTTGTTAGGATTTCTGGGCACGTCCTCACTAAGGATGGACTTAATCCCCAAATCATCATCATCGTCATCCCAACCAACTGACAGCAAACTTTACACGCACTTTGTCTATTTAGTGGTCGGAAAGTTGTCTCGTGCCCCCCCCCCCCCGACCCCGGGTACACACGCCTCCTCCTCCTTTTTTCACCCCCCCCCCCTACCCCCACCCCGTCTATCATGTGCTTGGGATATGATCACACTGCGCTCAGAGGAGCTGCAGCATGCATCAAATGCAGGTTATTCTGCAAAGTGCACGGCGTGTTGTCCGCATTACCCCCCACCCCATCTCGCTTTTTTTGTTTAATTTTGAAGGGGATATTTTGAAGGAGATCATGTTTGACGACGAAACACCACGGACCACACATTTCTTTCGACTCACCTCCGTAGAGAGTAAGTGCAACTTTTTACGTCTCGTTTTTTTTGTGAATAGAAAAGTTCCATGAGAGAACTGAATCTGTCTCAAAAACATTTCTGTGATGTTCAGGTGTTTGTTTAATAAGGACTGGTTGGTGGGGGGGGGGGATATTATTTGTTGGTTGTCAATGTCTCTTTGACCCACTTTTGTGATTGTAGCAGCTTGTTTTGTTTTCCTGTCGAAAGTGCCGTTTTCTGTTCGCCTCTGCGACATTTGCTACATTTTAACAAACAAATGAATGTACAACAATGAACAAACAACAAAACGTAACATTGTACGATCACTCTTTTCGATACAAACGGCTAGAATATGTTGTGGGTTATTTTTTTCTTTAAAAAGCTTTTCTCGGTTGATATTAATGCGTGAAGCCTATTTTGAGGCGAATCGTAAAGCGCCAATCGTCATTCGATGTCACGAAAGAAAATCATCAGTTCAACTTATAACATCACACGCTTTATGTTAACTCTGTGTTATATCGCAAAGAAAACTGTCCATCACGCACCAAGCCGCGTATTTTTACAATCAAACGACGTACGAGTTTTATTCAACTTTATTTTCCAATCAAGCGTTGAGATGACGTGACCTCTGTGCGAGTGAGCGCGCGCTCGCTCGCGTAGACGCGCGCTGGGGAGAGGCCCGTTGCGAAGCCTTAATGAGGTGGATTTGCTAATTTGATCCTCGTAATTTGTAATTTGAAGAAAGAGGGGGTGACATCGAGGTCTTAAATCAAGGTTATTACATTAAAAATATAATTAACGTAAATTATTGCGTACATTCGAGTTTTTGGGAATTATTTCTCATTTCGTGAGTGTATGCGTGCGTGCGTGCGCGCGCGCGTGTGTGTGGAAGGTGTCACATTGTGAATACATCAATGTAAAATAACCAAAACTAAAAAATAAAATTCGAAAATCGGTGTTAATATTTCATGAATATAATCAGGCAGTGTGCAGTGGTCCTCATTTGGCTCATTTTTTTCCACCTGCCGAGTTAACTCCGCCCCCTTCTGAGATTAACGTGAGCAGGACCCCTCGGAGAATCCACGTCGTGATTGACAAACATGATTCTGATTGTCGCTCACTAACGAAGAGATTAATTTAATTGATTTACATCATGTTTAATGATATTGAGTCATGTTTTTAATCCCGGACGCGCTATAACGGTCCGCGTATTTTTTTCGCTCCTTTTTGGAGATGTTGAACTACACTTTCACTCGCGTATGTGCATGATGGGAAGTAACGCGCACATTGAAGGAGGTGACGTTGCCGACGTAATCCACGCTGCAGATGCGCTAAAAACAGTCGATAAATGATTTAAGCGAGAGGTTGACATTGCGTTTGTAAAATCAGTTTATATTGTGCAGTGAGTTATCTCCTTTCGGGTCGTCTTTTATGCGCGCGCCCATCCTCAGTTCAAGTTCAAACGCAATTCCGTCGCTCTTGTCGAGGTAAAAATATGACGAAGAAGGGGAAAAAAATCAGAGAAAGACGACGCACACGGCTGTGCTCGCCCCATAAAGCGGACGTTTTCCCTCCAGCTCGGACGTGTGCGGGGATTAGAAGGCAAGAGGAGGAGGAGTAGCTGGGGGTGTGATTTTGCAATTTGTTTTTCATGACATCACCGTATTTACATCCTCGTGGTCCGAGGCCTTTGACCTCACCGGGGTTGGTCCATTTTGTTTTGTCCAGCCTCCCCACCACACGTTGGGGATGGCCACTTTACTTCCACGGAGCGAGCGAGAGGCGGCATACACGCCGCCTACCTCCGTTGCGGGACTGCCGCGCTGCACGTTCTCCTTTACATTGGAGGTGTACGGACAATACAGACCCTTAAAAAGCAAGCTCCCGATTTCATAATCCGAAATATTTGCGTCTTGATATCCTGGGTTGTTGCACTTTCCACGGGAAATCCGGATTTCCGCCCCTTTGCATTCCTTCCCGGCATGGTGGTGGCTCTTCGCCGGCCTCACGGGATATATATGGCTGCTCCACAACGACTTAATAGAGGCGAGCGAGCCTTTTGTGGGATTCCGGCTCATTTGCATTGCAGATGAGGGCCCCTGTGCAAGGATGACTGCACACTGTAGCCAGCCTGCTTCAACTCACTCATATTGCCTCATGTCAAGTGAACGTAGCATTAACATTGGGATTATATTTCTTTTTTTTTCATTCTCTCTTTCTTGCCCTATTTCCCATGGAGGATTTTTATTGCATCCTCTGTAGCGGCTGACAATGACAAAAAAGGATTTTAAGGCAGAATGTTTTTTTTAATATGCTTTAATATATTTCAGTTCTAAGAACTGGAAAGTTGGGAGACCACAAAACTGTTGTGTGGATGTGGATTATTGCAGAAGATTAGGAAATGGGTTGTTATCTTTGGTTATCTAGCTGTATGAGTGTTCTGCTCGTCATAAAGCTAGATAACCGAAAGTAAAAACCACTTCCAAACTCATCGAGGACATGCAACGTTCATTTCTCCATTTTCTTTTTTCTTTATGATGTGATCATATATGTTGATTGTCATTGTTATTTGCTGATAACTTTGTAATGTATGAGACATTCTATACAGTATGATGCTTATTGTCACACAACAAACTTACCCACAGACTAAGTGACCCACATTAATATTAATTGTTGGTTGCTTATATGATATAGGGTGTGGGAGGGTTAGGTCCAAACAGTGACATTTAGTGTTTTTTATCTCCATGTTTTAGTCAGGGCAGGAAACGACGGCGATATCCCTAAGCAAGGGCCTAATAATTAGAATGTAGGGGGGGGGGGGGTAGCAAAATGTGGAGAGTAGGGGGTCAAGGGGTGTGAGGAGGAAGGCGGTGGCAGAAGATGGGGGAGAGTGGCTGTGTTTGGGGGTGATGGTGTAGGGTGGGGGGCTAGTCGGGCTAGCTTAATTGATTCCGTTAACCGCAGTGCAGGAGATGTGAACGGCTCCACGATCCCATTCCCACGCTCGGTGGGGGCAAGTGGCAATGCCATGACCAGGACCAATATGACAAGGCTGCCGGGGTCGGAGAGGGGTGGGGGGAGTTGTCATGAAAAGATGTCAAGTGCACCAGACTCATCTGCATCCCCAAAGAAAGAAGGGAACGTGGGGCAGACTAACTGTCTTTGAAGGCCTCACGTCTGTACCAGTTGTATGCATAATGATGTGGCCATTATCTTAGTCGTGGTCTTCGTGATTTTCAAAGGCTTGCGCTGCATATGGACCCACTTGAACATACGGCAACAAGGGTCATAGGCCTTTCGCTACACTGTGCAATTTGATTGGATTGGCGAGTCTTGAGTGTGTGTGTTATGTTTTTATTTTAATTGGCAATTGGAGTGTTTTAGGGGCGAACCCATTTCAGGTACACTCTATATAATGTGTCAAGCACATTATATACAGTGTACATTTTAAAGGACAACCGACACCATTTTTTGGTTTCCTAACTGACATCAGAAAAACGTTTTGTAGCATCTAAAATACCCAAAACACACAGGCTGATATTTTATGTCAAATAAAAAACACCAATAAAAATGACTTCAAGTGTCAAAGTCAAAGTCAGCTTTATTGTCAAATATGCTAATATGTCCCAAAACTACTTCAAAATCACCTCAGAAAGTTTCAGTTTCAGAAGGTCCCGCCCCCTGTTTGTGACGTCATGCCAAGACGTCTTGCCTTGCTCGAGAATCAAAACAATGCCTTCAGATTCGGAGAAGATGCTTTCTTGTTCCTCATCCAGTTATGAATATGATTCAAATAGTTCTGAAGAGGAAAGCATAAATGTTTGCAATCGATTAAAGAAGTCCTTCCGTGTCATTTTGAGGCATCTGGACTGCAATGTAGCGTCCCAGAAAATGCACAAGATGGCGCCCAAGCTCCATTGGAAATGGGCTGATTTGTCTGCTGGGAATTTGTGTCAACTAGAATCAAATAGTAGTCGTGGTGCAACACACAACATTGTGTTTTCCTTCTCATTTCGCCATCAACACGGATCAACACAAAGTTTTCAGACCAAACAAAGTACCCAAAATCCATTGTGTGTCGCTTTATCAGTCGGTGACGATACCTTCCATCACGGTAGTTATCGTCACCAACTCAAAAACAAGTCTTCCTGAATATTCAGCGCGAGTCTTAAAAGGTAAAATATAGATATATGCGGTGGAATCTTTGTTAAATAACGCTCAGTAGAAATCAGAAGTTATTTGAAGTGATTTTACAAATTATGGACACAACTTGTCTGGAGGCGTCGTTTGTCCTTTAACTCTTTCACTGTCAGCGAATGTGCAAAAATGTGCCCACTCTAATGCCAGGGTTTTTGTCATTTTCACTCAAATTCCAGGACATACAGAATATTAAGTTTTAGGAGTACATAAACATTCGATGCAGTGTTAGTTACCTTAGACTTTCTTCTTTCATTAGAAAAAAAGTTAATTCCTAAATTTGTATGCATCTGGAGTTATCTGAGCTTGAAATTAGGGCAGCTGTACAAAATACAATACATATTGATTTATATAGCGCTTTAACAACAGCTGAAGCTGTAACAAAGCGCTAACATGAACAAAAAACAAATGCCGCCCCCTCGTGGAAGGGGAAAACTTTGCCAGAGATCGGACCAGCGCTTTATCGGCACCACTGCAAGAAAAACCAAAACCCTTAAATTCGGGAATGGCGCTCAACGTCACACTTTTTAATTCCCGAATAAATTCAGGAATGGCAGCGAATGAGTTAAAGAGGAAGTCAACCCCCCTAAAAAATGTTTTGTAAGCACACATTTAATACAACCTCACTGGTGGAAACAGGCTTTGTCATTAATATTCCATTTCTTGGCCAAGTATGTGGAACATGTCGGTAAAACTGGCTAATAGATAGCCAGTAGATAGCGAATAGATAGACAGTTAGCTAGGTAGCTGTATAATTAATAGATAGCTAGTGAGCCAGCCAGATAGCTAACAGATAGCCAGCTAAGCTAGCTACATAGCTGGCTAGGTATCTAGCTAGATAGTAATCATAATAACCATAACAATAATCATCATCATAACCATCATATTTAGTTGTTCATGTATTCCGTGATGTATTTATGTATTCATTCATTCATTCATTCATTCATTCAATACATCCTCTGTCTTACTAATGATTCAGTGTTACCGATTTGATTTGAACTAGGCTAACGCTACGCTTGTCAATAGCTTTATTTGATTCCTACCTAAAAGTGTAAGCACTGTATCGTTCAACTGCAAGTTTTCTCATCAGTTGGCTGAATTGGGTCTTAAGTGTCATGATTGTTTGCCATCCTTAAAACTCTTTGATAGAAGCAAGTTATTTGCCTGACAGAACATAACAGGAAGTGAGCCTGAGTTGTTACCAGTCAAACAAGCGTTATCGTCACTGTTTAAGCCCAAGCAGAGTTTTATGAAAGGGTCTAGTGTTTAATTATGTGTGTGTCTGTTCAGGGCTCGGGGTAGGTGGGGGTGTCACTCTACATGCCAGCCCATAGCTAGCTAAAGCAATTGGCCTCTTTCTGCCCCGCGGCAACATTATCTCATGTATTTTTCCTTCACATTTATGAGCGTTTATCCTTTTCAATTTATTTGTACTTTATTATCGGTGATTTGATTGAAAGGCGGGAAAGATTCGGAAGAGATTCATCCCCAGCAGCTAAGAAAAGTAATTGAATGACAAAATGTATTGGGGCTCGGCATCTCGTCTCACACACTTGCATGCTCAGGCTTGCTCGGTTAGCTTTTAGAAATTAGCTTTGCATTTGTGTGTGTGTCTGTGTGTGTTTTGAACCCACTTTTCATACCGTTAAATTTGATGAAAAACATAGTTGCCTTTTTTTCCTCTCCTTCTGGTGTTCCTGCTCTATTGCTAGCTAGGCGTATACCGCGTTACTGTAAATATGGTTCGGGATTCTCATCCGTCCGTTCCGACCACCACACCACCACATACATTAGTCGTCACATGACTTGAATGGTAACAAAAGCACGGTGACAGTGGACGGTGCTTTTAATATTCATCCAGTAGCAAAACAGCATATTTTACATGCAAAGCTTTTATGCGCTTACTCTATTCCTCGGCATTGTGAAAACAGGGCGCTGCGGATTCCACATAATGTGGAACAGCCTTGCATGAGTTCTCTCACTAAGCATATAAATAGCTTCTATCTGGGTGACGGCTTATCATTTGTTGCTTTTTATGGCAACACAAGGTTGTTTTTTTTCAAAGTTGACAAAAAAATAGCTGTTCAACAAAACCTTTCAAAGATGTCATCTGAATTCCAACTCAGCCATTCAAAACAACTAAAATTCACTTTTGCCTACATTCACCCGACAGTCAAAATGTCGTCCTGTGCATTTTGTGTCTACAGTTAGCTGATCTCTTCAGATAGCGAATCTGCATCACGTTGATGAAAGGGAACAATAGCTGCGTCTCGTTCAACAACGTCTGTCTGTCTGGGCTTAAGCGTGGTCTCTCTCATTGGCTTTCTATCTATTTGAGTGTGTGTGTTGGCTTTCTATCTATTTGAGTGTGTGTGTGTTTGTGTGTATGTGTGTGTGTGTTTCTCTCTCTCTGTCTCTCTGCCGGACATGAACTTGAACTTGAGACAGGCAACCAGACACCATCTGTGCACCAGTGCTAATGAATTCACTGCATTCATGGCTGCAGAGCGAGCCTAGGCCACCACCACCCATTGATGACCAGATGACCTCTATAGTCTGAGTTAGCTCTTCATCACTAATAGAATTCAACAATAGCAGCTGCTTAGAAGGGGACTTTTATTTTGCCTGAGAAAAAAAAACATAGTCAGTGCATGCGTAGCGGTAGAACTTTGCATCTGTCTGAATGCAATTTCAGCACCTCTTTGTCATTTTACAGTCGTCGTTCCCCTCGCGGTGACTCCAAGTACGATTAAAAAGCTCCGGCTTGGATATTTATATTTATATTTATATTTATATTTATATTTATATTTATATTTATATTTATATTTATATTTATATTTATATTTATATTTATAAAAGCATAATGTGTACATGTGAGTTATTATTATTATTATTATTATTATTATTATTATTATCTAGCTCGCTATTAGCTAGATAGCTATCACATGCGCGGTCTAATTATTATTAGCATTAGCATTAGCATTAGCATTAGTATTGGGTTGTGTCAAGAAGGGCATCCGACGTAAAAGCTTGGCCAAAATAATCATGCGGGTCAAACCTCTAAAGATGGAGGGCACTGATTTGCTGTGGCGACCCCTTGTAGGGAAAAGCCGAAAGGAAAAGATCAGTATTAGTATTAGTATCTAGCTTGCTATTAACTAGCTGTTAGCTAGCACATGCGTATTATTATTATTATTATTATTATTATCTAGCTTGCTATTAGCTAGCTAGCTTTATATGTGTTTGAGTTATTCCGGGTTGAGTGAACGTTGGCGCGTGTGGCTGCCGCTGCTCACCCACACCAAAAACTTATCCTATATGACTGTAAAGTGACCTTGAGAGTTTTGAAAGGCGCTTATCAATGAAATGTATGATGATGATTATTATTAGTTTTTAGGATCAGTTTTTTTCTGTGGGTGAGCAGCGGTATTATTATTATTATTATTATTATTATTATTATTGTTTATTAGAAGCGCCATCTTGAATTTACTGACTTCATAATTGAACAACCTGCTAGAAAAAAAAATCTAGTAAGTGAATAAAGCATAAACAAGCCAGGCACAATGTGAATTCCTGCAGGCCCTCCTCCTCTTCTTCCAGCTCGGGTGTATGTCACAATAACCGTCGCACGTACGCATGCGTACACACAATAAGGCTTTTCCCTCTGGTTGGTGTCGCCACGGCAACGGTAGGTGAGATCACCGTGCGCATGGCAGCATCAGCCCCTGCCTGCCATTGCGGGCCAGCTTCCTGGTTTATGTGTGTGGGGTGTGCTGTATACTGTTAGCATCAAACCAAAATACCACCCCCTCTCCATTGTCTGAAGCGGGGAGACACATTAGTTATCTTTACCTCGATTATATTCGACTTTCAGAAGAAGTTGTTGACATTCAGAGCTTCACGTCCGATACAGGAAACAAGGCACAAAATGGGGTTGTCTCGCGTGGTTTAGCGACCGATCAAAAGGGATCTTATTAACCTCTCGCTCAATATCATATGTGGCCGCCGTGATTTCTAATAGTCCTTTAGAGGAATGTTGCAGTATTCAAGGCCCTTTTTAATGACATCATGCATGGCCACTTGAGCGTCTTGTTGCAAGCAGCGGGCATGCTGTGCTCTTCCATGCTGGACGATCCTCCCCTTCTGATGATTGACAAGGTTGTGCATGGCTGACATGTTAGTTCTCCCTCTACTGTCAGAAGATCTAGTTTCACACTTAATTTGGATGGAATTAGCTTGTGTTTTTATGGAGTGGTCGTGGAGGATTCGCACTTAAACGCACTTAAAAAAAAAAATAATCATCCAGTCTGCACTCAGATGTGTAAAATGATTCACAGTAAGCTGCCTGATTTAGTATTCACGACTGAACAGAGTCTAGAATTTAAGCCTCAGGTAATTTGATCGAATCAGAATATTGTGCTTCTCGCCCAGTAGACGCTCTCATCCTGATTGGCTGCAGTCATGTCATAAAAAAAATATATTTTTTAACCTAATAATCTTCCTCACTCATCATTTTTCATTATCCGAAGCGGGAAAAAAAGCTGCTTTTAGTAAATGCATAACGTATGTATTCATTGGTAGCATTTCCCTAAAATCTATTTTTAAAATCTATCGTCACTGGCCACGTCATCAGGTACACTACACACTTGGCAAAATAATAATAATAATAATGAAATATGTGCAAATGTGATGGTACACCGCAGCAGTGCCCCATCACACCGACTGCATAAAAATCCGATCGTTATATTTAAGCTCGAAAGATGACTGACTGCCATGCATGGCTTCTTGAACGTGTCTGCTCCACTGACTTTTGATCATGCAAATACTACGGTGTATAAATAAATTAGTATAATTGCGCCATGAAATTCGCTTCCGTACGTCTTCACATATAAAAAGTTGTAAATAATATATTTTGTGCTAATGCATTATTCATCTTTGAGTAATTACAAAACAGTGGCTAAAAATATATATATATATATATATATATATATATATATATATATATATATATATATATATATATATATATATATATATATATATATATATATATACCTAGCTAGCTAACAGCTAGCTATGAGCTTGCTATTAGCTAGCTAGCTAGCATATGTGTGGTATTATTAATGTTATTATTATTGTTAATATTATCTAGCTTGCTGTTAGCTGGCTATTAGCTAGTTAGCACATGCGTGGTTTATATATATTATATATATATATATATATATATATATATATATATATATATATATATATATATATATATATATAGTAAAGTCACATTATATCGATATCGGTTATATCGATAGTACTGCTTATTACGATACTATTTCTATGAACGCAAGGAGAAAATTGACATGCTGCAGGATCGGATATATCGATAGTCCGGTTATATCGATATTTTTTCCGACTCCCGAGAATATCGATATAACGAGACTTTACTATATATATATATATATATATATATATATATATATGGAAATGTGATTGGTGGGGGAAAAATGCAGGTGAGAAATGCGAAGCTTAATTTGCAATGAAAATTGGTTCACAAAGGACTCCCAACAGAAGCATAATAAATGCTGCGCCGGCATGAGTGCAAATCTGCTTTCCATGAAGCACGGGCTATGGAGGCCCGTTTACGTTTGGCATGCAGCAAAGCATTTGAAAAATATATGATGGTGTTCGCCATTTAAATTATACGGGTGCTTGGACTGGAGGGCCGGTAGCAGTGCTTATAGAATAGTGAGCAGCAGTTGCTACGCTCGCATTAGCATCTGGCCCTTTTATGTAAATTTGATGAGAAAGGAGTCATGCATATACGCCCGGGCGGGGTGTACTCGCCTTAATATCCTTATTAGAGAGTTGGGAATTAAATATTTATAATGCGGGGCGCGGGGTTGGAATAGAAAGGGGGCCTGTCCTGTGTTGTCGTGCAGAGTCGCGCTGGAGAAGGGAAGCAATGGGAACGGTGAGGAGGAGCTTGGTTTTCTCTACGCGCCGCCTCAAGGTGCCACCATTTTAAGGCGTTTGGCAGTAATGAGCGCAAGGAGGGTAGACCTAAAATGTCCGCTGGCATAGACGCCACGCGCGCTTGCGTACGCGTGAGATTGGACACGTTTCCTATTCACGGCAAACAAGGCGGAGGTCTGAAAAATCGCATATTTTATGACAGTGGTCGGTCGCTTTGCATGCTGAGCGTTTCACTTGCATGGATTAATGTCCCCGATTACCGTCACCGCGCAATGTTTTGTGTCATTTATTATTTTTTTGCCACGGCTTGCTAATCTAAGTGCTTCTTCTGAGGTATTATCAGGAGCATATTGATTAAACTAATATTTCGCATGTTAATATTTGTCACGTAAAACCTGCCAAAATTGCAAAATAGGTTTTTATTCCTGGAAATAATTCAGCTTCCAAGTACCAACACTGTTGGTAATCTGTTGGTCCAACAGATTAATTTGAACGATTTATGTTGTGTTTTTTTCAGCTAATGTGTTTTTTCACTCAAGACAAATTCTCTCAATTAAAAAAAAAGGATGATGGTCTCAAACAAAGGAAATGATCAAGTGGCGTTGTAATTTAAAAAAAACATCTGCCTCTTTGATATCCAGCGCTTCTTTCTAAGTACGACACCAGCTTTGTTTGAGGAAAAAAAGGTTGTCAGGCACGCATGAATTGATTTATTTGCCTCTATGTTTATTTATTTGCTATCTCTTAGCTACCTTATAGCTACGTAGCTGACTAGCTAGCTATCTATTAGCTATACAACAAGCTAGCTATCTAACTTATCCTGTGACTGTAAAGTCACCATGAGAGCCTTGAAAGGCGCTTATAAATGAAATGTATTCTTCTTCTTCTTCTTCTTCTTCTTCTTCTTCTTCTTCTTCTTCTTCTTCTTCTTCTTCTTCTTCTTCTTCTTCTTCTTCTTCTTCTTCTTCTTCTTCTTCTTCTTCTTCTTCTTATTATTATTATTATTATTATTATTAATACACACTAACCCTCATACTGTGTAGTACACACACGGAGTCCATTCTTTTCTTATCTCTTGATGTGCTCCTTAGGCAACGTATAAAGAAAATGCGGGAATGTATTCTACTTGAGTTGTACCATACAATGAGCCTATTTTACAAGCACACACACACACGTAAACACATGCCACATACAGACCATTTGATTCTATATATTGGCCGTCACAGGTTTCCATTGATGTCATTGTGTGACAGTTCTTTGTACTTTTACACGGATGCTGAACGAAAGTCAATGAATGATCGCGTGTGCTTGTTATCAGGTTTTCCATGCATATTAACATTGTGCCCCCCCCCCTCTGCCATCACGATGAGTGGTACAAACGTGCTGCCCACAAAGGGACAATAATTAAACGACTGCTTGTTTGAGCCTAGCGCTCACTAATGTTACTAGGAGGGAAATGAGACAGGCGGCACTGGAAGGGGAGGAAGCGCTGTGTCAAATCAGACCTGGACGTCGAAGAATAATGAAGCACTGAAGGCTACAACTAATAATAGGTGTTTAGCTTTAGTTTACCATCCTCTTATCTGCATTTACAAGATGTCAGGATGCAGACCAATTGGCTCGTTTGCCATCCTGCACATCATCACTTTGATTTCACCACGGAAAATCTGAGGTTGACTTGGCACCGTGATGACCAACCAGTATGGCCACCACAACCATAAATAACACGGGCAACAAAACAGTGAATGAGGTGCTCGGAACAGGGGCGAAGGTGCGAGATGGGATGAAAGGTGGCACACAAGCCGCAAAGAGAATGAATGGACAGAAAATGCAGGAGGGAAGCTTGGGTGGAAGTGCAGAATGCTTTTCCAAAACCCTGCCTGAGGGCTACATGCATGCACACACACACACACACACACACACACACACACACACACACACACACACACACACACACACACACACACACACACACACACACACACACACACACATTGAGGGGTTGCACCACAAGTAGAACATTACGCTGGGGAATGAGAATACGTTTCAGATAAAGATATCTGTCAGACGTTCTTGTCCCTTGAGTTCTTTGCTCATCACTGTTTGTAATTTACTTGTTTTGTTTCTCTCAGTTTTTTATTTGATGATCTATAGCATGAATAAAGTATAATTGAACCAAAGCATACCATGTGGTCATATTTGTGTGTTTGAGCCTGAAATTAACACAAAAGGACAAATTCTTCATTGAACTATGTCTGCATTTATTCTTCCAATCAACACCACAATAAAAATATGCATTTGCTCAAAACCAATAAGCAAAGAGGAAAAAAAACATTTATGGAGGATTTTTTTTCACTGACTACTAGACATATCGATATTCAAAGCAATGGTCATTTGCTTTGTTTAAGTGTTATTGCCATGGCGATCACATCCACGTGTCTCGAAAATAGGGTGGGGAAGACAAGGTGCCCCTTGTTATGTTAGCATTAGCATGCGTGCTCATACTTTTGTGTGCAAAAAATGCTAGCCCAAAGCGTATTTAATAATCTGAAGCTTGTTAGCATTTCGTGTTGCTTCTTCAGCTTCATCCTCTGTTCTTATTTCTTAATAGTCTAAATCAGGGGTGCTCAATATATCGATCACGATCGACTGGTATAGTCGATCTCTAAGGTACGATTGGTAGATTGCGTGACAGGGCGATATGACATTGTCATGAACCGGCGCTATACAAATAAAGTTGAGTTATTTTGGAAATTTCGACGTTAGCCTATCAGCCATCTCTTCTTTTGATTGATACACCAGACAACCAATCAGATGATATCTCAAACCCCGTCCGTGAGCGCGCGAGTTAACAAGCTAGTTGTTAGTTACATCCTAACATTTCGCTCGGATTTTTCCTTTTAAACGTAAGACAAGGTATAAAAATGAGTGGGGGAGCTGGACCAAGTAAGAAGAAAAAAAAAACACTTTCATACGGAATTGCAGTAGGACTTATTTTCACGATGACATTTTCAAAGTGTGTTTGTATCGTCTGCCAGTGATCAGAGTGAACTCAGGTAATGGCAAAAAAATACACAATTATGTTGTATTGCGTTGTTGATGCGGTTATACGTCAACAGAAGTTGCAAGGATCCTCAACATATTTATCAATGAATATAACGGGTAGATCATTTTGACTTGGGCATTTCAAAGGTAACCCCTTTGCTGAAAAAGTGTGAGCACCCCTGTTCCAAATGCATCGAGGGGTCACGGGCCCACCTTATGGTGATCATACTTCAATCATACAACAAGGACAGTCTTCATTTTCATACAAAACCATAAATTCCCGACTTCACGCCACCTTCCACGACTTTATCTAAACTGGGTCTTCCCCTTATTTGAACAATTTTTCTCTTGTTAACATCATTTTCTTTCATTGCTGCAGTGATGAAGAACTGGAGCTTTGAAAGACGCTGCCCATACGGCAGGGGGACATCCACCTGACGCTTGGAATTTTCTTTTCACTGCACCTGACCGAGGTAAGGTTAAAAAAATATGATTATGTCTGTCAGTGTGATCGTATTGATTTAATAACAGGAATAGTAGGACTGAGGAAACGTGTATGTAAAATGTATGTATCAACTTGATATGGGTAAGAAAATGGAGTGACAGATTAATGAATGAATCAGCATTTTTATATTCATAGTCACACTTTACACACACACACACACACACACACACACACACACACACACACACACACACACACACACACACACACACACACACACACACACACACACACACACACACTCAAAATGTGCAGAAGTGATTTAAAAGTGTTTCCTCAGCCTGTGGAAATCCATGCAGTAACACTAATTGGTCTCATTTATGTCCCGTGGAGGACATACTCAGTTTTCAATTAGGCCCGTCCATCAATTTTTCAACATGAAATTTGATGTCACTGATGAGAGACAAATCACTTCATAAGTCCATGTAGTCAGACGAGAAATGTTTATTCGCTTGTAGCGGGAGGTCATTTAGTGAGGGTTTTTTTTTTGTCAAATTTGAAGCTTTGTCACTGAGGTTCGGAGAGCTTGAGATTGTTCTTCAGTAAAACATTCGCCACAATTTGTGAGCAACTCAATGAGATGTGCTCACGCTTTGTCATAATATGAGGCAGACTTGCACAATCGCATATAATAAGACACAAGAGCCATATCAAAATTTCCATACAAGTCCTCTGCATTTACTTGGCAATCTTTAACATCAATATTAAAAAGCAGAGCCTGACAGCAGGACTTATTTTTGCAAAAAAAAGTTAGCTGTTAAAAAAAATGTAATTAATCTGGTAGTCGAATGTTGATGACGCTTCAGGACAAAGTTGCTACATCAGCACAAATGACATTCATTCAATTTGGTAATGTGACATATTGCCTATTCCCCCCAATGATACAAACATATTAGACAAGATATTAGATATTAGATTGGATTAGGCAAATCCAATCCAATTATTTGTGAGTGCACTATTTTACTTGCAATGTCAAGGTTGACTTTTGTAATTACTTCGTGCATAAATCTGCATTGTCAAAGTAAAATATAAGTATACAAACAGAGTACAGTATAAATATACAAAAGTAAGTATACAAACAGATTAGACAAGATATTATTTGTGAGTGCACTATTTTACTTGCAATGTCAAGTTTGACTTTTGTAATTACTTCGTGCATAAATCAGCATTGTCAAAGTTTCCATGCAAAATGGCTGCACCAAATAGACCTTAATAAAAAAAGAATGAGCGCACACACGCACACACACACACACACACACACACACACACACACACACACACACACACACACACACACACACACACACACTACATGTTGCACGGATATGGTGCATTTTCCACTTCTTTCTCTGAAAATAATAGCTGACCATCACCATCTCCGGCCAGCATGGAATGGAACTATCAAAGGCTAGCTTCTATATATTTATTTCATCTTTGTAAGTGCATGCAGTATAAACAACAACAGAGAACAAAAGATGCCAGCAGGTAGCAGCCATTAATGGTCAAAAACCTAAGAACAAAATAGATGGTCATAAAAAAAATAAAAAACACGGTCAAATCAGAAATGATCACAACACAGTGATTCTAAAAGGAAATACAGTACATGCGAGAGACAAACATGGAAAGGGGCAAATAGGATGAACCGTTATTAATGAAGCTGCCCTGTTATCAATTTTGGTTGCGAATGATGTCATTCCCATCTATAGTTTCCCGTTCATATGTCAGGTAAGTCCACATTTCACGCTTGGATGAAGCGCTTTAGCCATGCAACATGCTGCCACTGCTCATGCCTCTTTGCGATAACACAATGTCAATTACAGGCAGAGAAATCCACATCCATACCGTCCTCATGCATTCTATTGTGATTTCTTTTTTTATCTTTAATTCGAGCCGACAAATGTGGCTTTTTTGTGAAATGTTAAATTCTAACAAACACAACAGTGGTTAACAAACACTATCTTAAAAAAATCCAATGCCGATTTCAGCAGACTGTATAACAGCCCTGGAAGGGGGTCGGGGGTTTCTTGTGCATCGCCACACGAGCAGAACAAAGGATATGCACATTGTGAAATCATGCAAATGAATGCAAATCACTCGCAGCAAGGAATGGCGAGGGAAGGAGGAGGAGGGGGGATTTGGGGGGGGGGGGCAGTTTGCACATGCAGGGAAGGATGCCAGTGACTTTGTACACAAGGTGTAGGACAAACCTATTCACTGTCTAAAAAATGTCAACTCTATTTCACCTTTACATCAAGTACTGTAATTTTTCCCAATATTTAATCAATATACAGTTCACCATGCGATTTAGACACTCCCACATGCAGAAAATGCGAGAATAATAAAACTGCCCGCATTGTGCCGACACGTTAGGATGATGCAATATGTTAAGCGCACCACCTTAGTGAAATGCAGAGCACAATAAATAAATACATAAATAAATAAATAAATACACGCATACAGACACACATGCAGACATAAATAACTAGATAAATACATCACTAGATAAGTAGATAGTTAAATAAGTAAATATATATATATAAATCAATCAATAAATAAATGAACACATAAATAGACATGTAATAAATACATACACACATAAATAAATAGACATACATACATAAACAAGTAGATAAATAAATTAAATACATAAAAAATGAATTTATAAATAAACACATAAATAAATAAATAGATAGATAAATAAACAGATAAATAAATAACTAAATAAATACATAAACACATAAATAAAGACATACATAAATAAACAAGTAAATAAATAAATTAAATACATAAATAAATGCATTTATAAATAAACACATACATAAATAAATAAATAAATAAATAAATAAATAAATAAATACATACACAAATACATAAATAAAATACAGACACACATACATACATGAATACATGAATAAATAGATAAATAAACAAATAGATAATAAATAAGTAAATAGCGAAATGAATAAATACATACATACATAAATATGTGTATTACTAAATATATAAATTAATAAATAACTGAATACATAAAGAAACACATAACAAATAAATAAACATGGTGCGTTTTCATCTCTGCATTCCAAATAAAACCTACCTGTAGACATAATTTTACTTGGCTTGTGTGTATGCATATTTGCAAAGTTAATAAATAAAGAAATAAAGAGAAAATTAAAAACAAATACAGCTAGCAAAGCTATTTTCGTCAATGTAAAAAGTGTAGAATCTATTTGGATCTCAAAATGTCGTTTCACATTTATTATAAATAATAGTCCAGCGTTTTTACGATTCAAAAGATATTGTTGTTCTGTTGAGAGTTGTTCGAAACGGCACATGCATCAAAATGGTATAACGCAACTCAAGAATTTGGATATTTACCTCAATTGAATCTAGTCCTGGTAATAACACTATTTGAAATGATTATTTTTTTTCTTGGACTGCAAGCGCGTGAGGGCCACACAAACAGCGGGGGATGTTTGGATATGTGTTTTGAACACATCACAGCCAGAAAGATGCTCACAGACAAGACATTGGCAATTGTGAATAATGATGATAACCTTCTCGCATGTCTAATGGGATGGATACCGCCGACAGAAGCCGGCTGCTCGGAGCTCCTGCTGTGTGTTGTTCGGCGTAAAGGAGGTGTAAACTGTAGCGCTTCATAATGATGCATTAATTGCAAACCGCGCCATTCGTTAGTGTTTGGGCTCCATGCCGAGGCTATTGAAAGGTCCAGGATGCGATCGTTAATCTTCCCAGATTATGCATGACCATGCCGTATTGTAGTAGTTTCAAATCGGCTAGCATGAAATTGTACGTGTGGCTTGAGATGTGGGAGAGGTAAACCAGCAGTTGTGCAAAGCTGAATGAACTATCTTGAGCGGCATTGATTATATGAAGGCTCTATGCATTTACACACATGTTACTACACGTTAATTGTTTCTCGTCGCATTAATAGGATTAAAACACATTTTTGCTTCAACATTTCACAACCCAATCAAACCATTCAAAATAGCCAATATTTATTTCACCAATTCTGCCATGTTAGGCTTCCACATTCAAAACAGTCCCAGTTCTCCCAGATGTTCCCCCCCCCCCAAAAAAAAATGTAATTAAAGATATATGCGCTTACAAAATTTCATCGGGTCCCTTTCAAAACACCTTGGGCACTTATTTTTTTTAACTAATTCACTGCCAGAAATGCAATAAATGTGTCCTCTCCAGTGTCAGGGTTTTTGTCATTGTCACTTGAATTCCAGGACCCACAGAATATTGAGTTTTAGGACTGCATAAACATTCAATGCAGTGCAAGAAATCTCTTTCCTCTTTTTCATCAGAAAAAAGTTAATTCCTAAATTATATGGGTCTGGAGTTATATTAGATTGAAATGAGGGCTACTGTCCAAAATACAATGCAATACGTACATATTAGTTTATATAGCGCTTTAACAACTGAAGCTGGAACAATGGAAACAATGGAAATGCTGCCCCCTTGTGGAAGAGAAAAACATTGCCAGAGGCCATAGCCAGCGCTTTATCAGCACCCAAACAAGAAGAAAACCAAACCCGAACACATTTGGGAATGATTAGATTGGATTTACCTTTATTCGTCTCGCAGTGGCGAAATTGACATTTCACAGCAGCAAAGTTATGCAAGGAAGAAGAAAGGAAAAAAGAAGTAGAAAAACAAAATACAGAAGCTGCTGTAAAGTCAGCCACACTTGCGGCACCATCCTGAAGTGAAAAGAACAAAAACACTAAATAACAAATAATATCACAACACAGAGTGTTGTTCATTCTTAAGCACTTGCTGCACCCTCTTTGTTACATGATGCAGTTCTAGATAAAAGACGAGAGGATCAAAGCGTCCTTTTCACCGGTGGATCAGGGTGCTTTTTGTCAAATGTTTAAATTCCTGAATAAATTCGGGAAGTATGAGTTAATGAATCAAGATTTCACATTTTCCACATTTCTTGACCAATTCATAGCATCCCATGTGTCACATTTGACATCTCAACATTGAAATTCATTACACTGACATTTCGATTCAATGATTTTTTTTATACAGACAACGCATTGTCAAGCTGTTTTTGCTTTTTGTGTGGTTTAGTCAAAGCTATATGGCCATCCAACGCCCCCCCCTCTTACCCCCTCCACACATACACGCAAACTGTCTATCTCCTATTTGCTTTTCCAACTTGCCTCTTAATGGAAAGGCACCAAGACGAAGGGGAGGGGAAGTGGATATGAAAATGGAGCGCATGCAGGAATCATAAAAGATGGAAACAAAGGGGCACAGACAGCACACACCAAGAGGGACAGGCAAAAGATGAAGCTCATTTTCCGTGGGCACCCAGTGGCGTCTGCATTGCAGATCGCGGTAATCCACCCCCCACCCCCAACCCTCACCACCTCCCGTCCAGAATGCGGCCCTGATTTTAAATGGGGGGGAAGGGGGGGACAAGGGATGGTTTTATGCTGTCGCTGCTTTGGTACACTTTGTATTCCCCTCCCCCCCTTTCCGCCCCCTACTGAAATATATTTTCTGTCTGCATCAAATGTCAAGTTAATTTCCTGGGTGCTATGAGCAATATGTCGTCCCCTTCGCTACGTGTAGCCGGGGTGCTGAATGTGCCACTGTGTGTGTGTGTGTGTGTGTGTGTGTGTGTGTGTGTGTGTGTGTGTGTGTGTGTGTGTGTGTGTGTGTGTGTGTGTGTGTGTGTGTGTGTGTGTGCGCGCGCGTGTGCGTGTGTCTGTGTGTGGGTGTGTGGCGGACGAGGGCATGGCAAAGCAAGAGATGAGGGTTGCTGAGGGTAGCTTCAGTACAGTATCTATAAATTGGCTGCCTGTGAAGGGCTGGAAAGGTGTGCATGTAGAACGTGCACTTGCATTGATATATTCATGTGTGTGTGTATGTGTGTGTGTGCTGGTGTGTAAAAATATAATGCAATTATTAATAGATGCTTTTGTCAGTGTTCCTGTTCCCATCTGCCTGTCCTTATTGTGCATTCATATGTTCAGCTCCTTTAAAAGTTGATCCGAATAGAATACTACACGCACACACACAAATGAATACTGAGTAATTCAATACCCCGGTAACAAAGCAAAAAGAATCTTTTCCCAACAATGCCGAGTAGGGAGATTCGCTGGGGCTTTCTCATTAACTGAAGCTCCACTTCCGACTTGCCAACAAGATCTGAAGTTTATGACCAGCAGGCGTATACCACATTTAACCACTTTGCCTGCCCATTGATGTATTTGAGGATGTTTTCAGGATGGCTACATTGTAGTATTTACAGCAGGTAAACTTGCTAAATTACTGTATTTTTCGGTGTATAAGGTGCAGTGAAGTATAAGGCGCACTTCCAATGAATGGTGTTTTCAAACTTTTTCCATATATAAGGCGCACCGGACTATAAGGCGCACCTTCAATAAATGAAAAATGTTTTTCAAATAGAATAAAAAAATATATAAAAAAATTCCAAATATAAGACACACCACATTATAAGGCACTATAGTAGAGGCTGGGGTTATGCATTACTTTACTTCTACAGGGGGAAATGGAGTCGATGAATTCTGACAGTAGTTGCCAGACCTTCTGCGGCTCAGTATTACTTCACATATTAGGCACACCGATGTATAAGGCGCAGGGTCATCGTTTGAAGAAAATGAAGGCTTTAGGGCGCGGCTTATTCACTGGAAAACTGTGTATATATATATATATATACAGTAAAGTCTCGTTATATCGATATCGGATATATCGATAGTCCCGGTTATATCGATACTATTTCTATGCACGCACGGAGAAAATTACATGCAAACAGGGTCGGATATATCGATAGTCCCGGTTATATCGATATTTTTTCGGACTCCCTTGAATATCGATATAATGAGACTTTACTGTATATATACACACAGTAAAGTCTCGTTATATCGATATCGGTTATGTCGATAGTACTGCTGATTACGATACTATTTCTATGAACGCAAGGAGAAAATTTACATGCCGCAGGATCGGATATATCGATAGTCCGGTTATATCGATATTTTTTCCGACTCCCGAGAATATCGATATAACGAGACTTTACTGTATATATTTAGTTTTATTTTTTTCAATATATATATATATATATATATATATATATATTTCAAATACGATATATCACGATAAATGCACATTTTATGCTGTGGAAAAGCAATTCATTCACGCTCCTAATTTAATCTGAAGATGCATTTATATCCTATTGATAGCATATCGAAATATAGCATTGGTTCCTTTTTTTTCACATGTCCATAAATGGGTATAAAAGGCAAGCGTGTTGTAATGCGTAAAAAGCCTTATTGCAGAGGCGAGGAATAGGAATTTGTCACTCATCTTTATGCTGATGTATGCTTCTGCCTCACACACGTCACATCCCATAACCCAGAAATATTACACCAGTCCCACCTAATTGCGCATATTCATGATGCTCCTTTGCATAGAGCAGCTCGCATATTTCCGCAAGAAGCCACAACCGCTGAGGGATGCGGCTGAGTGAAAGAGCTGTCAATCCACTGATTCACTACGTCTCCGCCACAAGCATCCGTTTGATAACTCCCTCCATGCCTCCATCGTTTTCCTTTTTTTTTTTTTTTTACCGTTTTATATGATCTGAGGCCATCACGCGAGAGAGCTTCCTCTTTTTTTCGAGCAGTCGGTCACGCTGCCACTGACTGCCATCCTGTTCACATCTAGCGAGGACTTCAAATCAAGAAATGATCTATACCCGAGGTCAATGAGCTCATTTAGTTATTTACAGATGCGCCTAAAATCAGAATCACCGAAAACAATCAATACAAACCATTACGCGATCTCTATTGATGTATTTGGACTGGATAAAATGAATCGTTGCAAAATGGCAAAAGTCCGGGTTACTTTGGAAAATGACCCCTTATATCTGAAAATTTGTACAATCAAATCATGTCTTGGTGTCTTTCTCCATTATAAATTTGGGTAACCATTAAAATGTTTAATCACCTCCACATGTTACCTCCAGAGCACACAACAAATTAATAAATAATTAGTTTTCAAATTTGAAGTAAAAAATAATGAATGTTATTGTGGTGCACATGGGACAATTTGAAAATTTGGTTTGGACTTTAGCATGTGTCATTGCACTTGACATGCTTGATCTTCTTTCGCGGGCCAAGTAAAATGATGTGGCGTACCACATCTGGCCCCCAGGCCTTTACTTTGTCGTCTGTGCTTTAAATTAATAACTCTGTGGCAGAGTTCATGAAAACATTCAAGCATATGGACCTTGATAAAGGCAGGTTTGTTTTACTTTAACGTGTACACCTTCCCTCATCGCCTAGTAGTTTATGATTTTTTGCTTGATCACTGGGATTGCCCATTATCCTGTTCCCATCTACCTGTCCTATCAAACATGAAATTTAGTAAATGTAATATTTTTCACAAATCTTGCACCTGTTGGGTGTTTTTTCTACTTTTATTTTTTGGACAATTTATAGACCACTATAAATTGTACATATAAATAGATATTACTGTATTTTCCGGTGTATATAAGGCGCACCCAAAAGCCTTCATTTATTTATTTATTTATTTATTTATTTAATATTCGTTGTTATTTATTTATTGATTTATTTATGTGCTTTTTTATTTTGTTTATTTTTATAATTGTATTTTATAAAATTGTATTTTTATACTGTATTTTCCGGTGTACAAGGCACCCTCAATTTTCTTCCAAAGATGACAATGCGCCTTATACACCGGTGCGCCTTATATGTGAAGTAATATTGAGCCACAATAGGTCTCGCAACGACTGTCAGCAGCTACCGACTCCACTTCCCCCTGTAGAAGAAGCCCCCATCACCCCAGCCTCTCCTGTAGCACCTTATAATGTTATGTGCCTTATATTTGAGAAAGCCTTTTGATTATTATGTTTGGAAAACATTTTTCATTCATTGAAGGTGTTTCTTATAGTCCAGTGCGCCTTATATATAGAAAGAGTTTGAAAATACACCATTTATTGGGGGTGTGCCTTATACACTGGTGCGCCTTATACACCGTAAAAGCCGGTACTTGTACATAATACTTGTAGGAGTCCCATTTAATTGCAGACAAGGGAAGTGGTGTTGCTTGAAGCGACTGCTTCAGAGTTGTCCCGGTGGCTCTTTTTAGCACTTTTAGAAAGGGATTTATAAGACTTGGTCCTGCCGTAACGAAGAAGCGTTTTTGATATTGGGGTAAACAGCCATTGTTTCAGCGCGGGCTTGCCAAACATGGCCAACAATGCTACTATTGTCCCGCCAGCTCTCATTAAGACGAGCATCACGGAAGCACTGAAGGGGAGGCGGCTGAAAATGGGGCAAGAGGGGGTGTCAAAGTGTGTGTGTGTGTGTGTGTGTGTGTGTGTGTGTGTGTGTGTGTGTGTGTGTGTGTGTGTGTGTGTGTGTGTGTGTGTGTGTGTGTGTGTGTGTGTGTGTGTGTGTGTGTGTGTGTGTGTGTGTGTGTGTGTGTGAGAAAATGTGTGATGTTCTCCTCTGGTTGTCCACATTTATTGTCTTAGTCCCACTGTGTCCACGTCTGTCTCGTCGTGGCCTTGACACCGTCATCCGTCCCGCGTTGCAATCGACGGATGCTTTGCCCGCCATGCCACCCTTACATCACCTTCTCCCACTAGGAGAGAGGAGGAAAAAGAGGCCACGGCAGGTGGGGGTGAGCTCGTGAGCAAGCCAGTGAGGGGAAGCGGTGGTGGGGCAAGAAACAAGACAAAAGGAAAAGATTTCCTTGCTTCCTGCCTTAATGAACAAGGGAAAAGAAGGTCACAGAAGAATACTTTATCCAGCCGTTAGTAGAAGCAATCAATTAGCAAAAAAAAATGTTTGTGTGTGTTTATTGGTTCTTCTTCATGCATGATTAAATTGAGTGACCCAATGAAGGACTCGGCGTCCACACCGTTCGCACTTTTAATGTCAGCAGCCGCAACAACTGCTCACTGATTAACTCCTCTACAAAGGTAGTCAGGATCCATCACAAATATTTACAAGTAAGGCTACACTCATCGTAGGTTGTCTGTTCATTTTGATGAACACTGTCAGTGAGATATTAGCACTTTGTTTCCTGTTGTGGTTGTACAACTGCACTGTATCAGACTTTGGTGCTGCTTTGGGTTATTTGGTGACCTTACCGACAAACTTCAAAGATGCAAAATATTAAGATGTTGCAAACTGAAAACCCAATAAAAACAGTTACCGTATTTTCCAGTGTATAAGGCACACCCAAAAGCCTTGATTTTCTTCAAAAGATGACCCTGCGCCTTATATGTGAAGTAATACACAACAGGTCGCGCAACTACTGTCAGCAGCCACCGATTTCATTAGTAGTGCGTAATCCAGCTTCTACTGTCACACCTTATAATGTGATACCTTATATTTGGAAAACTTTGATATATTTATATATTATATTTGGAAAACTGCATTCATTGATGGTGCGCCTTATAGTCCGGTGCGCCTAATACATGGACTAAGTTTGAAAATACACCATTCATTGGGGATGCGCCTTATCCTCAAGTGCGCCGTATACATTGGAAAATCCGGTACCTTGATCTATAAATAACTCTTATGTGAAGTAATATTGAACATTTCCCCCCTGTAGAAATAGTCTGTAACCCCAGCCTCCACTGTTGCGCTTTATAATGTGATATCTTAAATTTTGAAAATATTGATATATTCATATATTTTTGGCAAACCTTTTTTCATTTATTGATGGTGCACCTTATACTTCTGTGCCTTATGTATGGAATACGTTTGAATATACACCATTCATTGGGAGTAGTCCGGTTCACCTTATACACCGGAAAATACTATAAATTGATCTATAGATAACTCTCTGAAGATGTCAATCAAAACTGCAAGGTGCTGTTAGATTCGGAATTACTTTACCATTTAAAACCGTAACACTAACAACCGATTTGCAGCTGGGATTCTTCGGAGCAGACGTATTCACCCACATACACACATAAATATACTGACCGACCGTGCAGCCCTGGTAAAAAAGAACACTGGAAGGTTCAAGGTCATTTCATGTATTCAGTTGCCTTGGGCTCTCCATTGTCAAGGCGCCACATATTTTGCTCTCAAATGCACCCAAAGGCTGCGGCAGGCACAACACATGGTAGGTAGGCGGGTATTGAAGGCACCGCATCCCGCTAATACACTCTGGTCCTGCAACAGTGCGCCGTTTGTCAGGTGAGACGTACACAAAGAGCTGCAGGTGGTAAAGCTTCGACAAAAACACAAGCGTTGAGTTGTTATCCAACTATTGTTGGGGTGCTATTATGTGTTTTTTTTTTCAAAATGCATATCATTGTGCTCGTTTTATGCTTCACACTACAGATTGCACCGCACTGTTAACCTTTTTACATGACAGACTATTGTAGGTATTGAATGGGTGCTTATTTTGCTTTTTAACTTTGAGAAGAGTTGGACTGCTTCGAAATGGTTGACAGCTATTTTTTTGTGTGAGAGCCACAGTGAAGGTGAGGCAGGAAGGAGTGAGAGAGGCTAAAAAGGGGAGTAGCAGCAGCGGTGGGTGTGATTAGCTCCTTTGTTGGAGGTCTGTTGAGCTTCATTGGCTGCAGAGAATAGCTTCTTAATGAAGCCAGCCAAGCTTGGACCAAACTTTGTGCTGAACACAAAATAAGTTATGGTGGTCCGGCGGCGCGCTGGAGGCCAGACAACTGATATTCAACGCCCGGACCATATGGGCCCCTGTAGCACGGCCTCCCCAAGCCACTTTCTCATGCATTGGCTCATTTGTGAGTCTGGGTTTGGGTGTATGGAAATATTTACCGTGTGCACTGCTCCATCTTTTTTCAGTTTCTTTTCACCCATCGGAACACAAAGAGAGAAAACCAGACAGGGAAGCAGAGGGCAGTGACAGAAAGTAGAGGTTGCTGACGTTTAGTCGAGGAGACAGAATAGAGGGCTGCGGGCTTTGTCTCTTCCAGTTGACCCCAATACAAAATCCTTTCTGACATGTCCTGCAAGAGGTGAAGTCAGTGAGTAAATGACACCGCCCTGGCTATGGCAAAGGATGCGCTTTATTTCATCGCGAAGGCAGAACATTGACGAGAACCATCGCGAGGCCTTCAGTAGTGCTACGTCTGAATCGATCCAGACTGATGTGGTGTGTGTAATTTACTACAAGTCCACTCAAGGGTATCATTAGCCAAGAAATACCTGATCAATCTTTCTTAATGGTGTCCCTATTTTCTTGAAAAGTCCGTCTTGAAAAAGGCTTTAACAGTAAATCTCCAGCCAAATCCATTTCTGCTCCTTCAGCCATTGTAGGTTGACAAAACTGCTATTAAATCAACACAATATTTTTAATTTAAAACATATTATTTTCTTACAGACAGTGTATTGTAGATGTTCAAATACCTGACATGTTTCGGCGTATACTTCCACCTTCGTCAGAGTGTCCAAACACTGTGTGCTAGCTGTGGCTAGCATGCTATTGTCACTAGTGGTTTGTGGTCAAAGCAGTTTCCGCAAACTATGATGGGCTAGTGACGAGCCAATCATAGTTTGCGAAAACTCTGACATTGACCAGCGCCTGCAAGAAGGCGTTGGTACCCCTTTTGGGTTGCCAACTGGAACTTTGATTGGTGAAAGCAACAGTTTCATCAAGATTGATTTTTATGCTCCAGGGCCGACAGAACTGATTGTGAAGGCGTCCAGGTAGATTTCTGACCCTGGTAACAAATGATGGCTGAAATATGATTGGTTAAATGCTTAAATACAAAAACACACATCTGGAAGCAGTGCAAGAGTGGAAAAGAAATGAAAGTAAGATGAAAGACAATTTGGAACTATTTAATTAGAATTCAAGGACAAAATATAATTAATATAATTGCGCGATTCAGATATTTTTAGGCCAGTTGGTCTGCCACTGTTGAGAACATAAAAAAAAAATGCAATCGCCTTCGCGCGTGGGAGCAGGCCTAATTGCGGTTTGAGGCTAATTGTTTGAGTCAGGGTGGGAGCGTGGGGGACGGGCGGCTTCCGTGTCTCACCAGCGTAGCACTCGGTAACTGAGCCGGCAAGGGTTAGAATGGCCCCACTTCAGGGCCACACAGCAGGCTCGAGCAACACTTACTTCTACCGGCCAAACTGTCAACCAGAACAACTTAATTGTGCCCAAAATTGGAGTTGAAAGGAAGGAAGGCAAAGACTTGGGAGGAGGGGGGTTTTAGGGGGGGGGTTGGCGTGAGGAAGAGTGAGGGAAGGATGCGGAGACAGAAGACCGAAGAGAGGTCGGGCGGGGGGATTCTGTGGGAAACTGCGGGACTGGAAAAGAGGGAGTCGTGGAGAAGGTGCGAGTTCTTTTCAGTGAGAAGATTTCCCAGGAGTTTCTACACGAGGAAAAAGTCACTTAAATGCAAGCTTTCTCAAACATTCTCCTCCGCAAACCCAAACTATAACCTCACTCTTGAAATTGAATTTGACATCAACAGTGTTTGCCATCACATTGGCGTATACTGTCGATGCAAAAATGAACTAAAGGCGCATTGAATTATTTACCGTATTTTGTTGTGTATAAGGCACACCGGAGTATAAAACATCCAATAAATGCTGTATTTTCAAACTTGTTCCATATATAAGGCGCACCGGACTGTAAGGCACACCTTCAGTGAATGCAAAAAGTTTTCCAAATATAATATATAAACATATTTTTTTTTCCCCAAATATAAGGCACACCCCATTATAAGACGCTACAGTAGAGGCTGGGGTTACGCACTACTTCTTTGACGGGGAAATGAAGTCAGTGGCTGCTGACAGTAGTTGTGAGACCTCTCTGGCTCAATATGACTTCACATATAAGGGCCATCAGCATATAAGGCGTCTTTTGAAGAAAATCAAAGTTTTTGAGTGCGCCTTATGCACCAGAAAATACATTACAACATTTTATTTTGTTAAGTTGCTGCATATTCTAGTATCCTCGGTGTATAGGTACAATTTTGAAGAAGTATAATACACTTTTTTTATATGGATCCTTTTGGTTTTATTTCATGCCATCACTTGATAAAATACGATTACCGTATTTTCCGGACTATAATGAATGACATATTTTAAAACTTTTTCCATATATGAGGCCCACTGAATAATAAGGCGCATGGTCAGCTTTTGAAAAAGATTGAAGACTTTTAGGTGCAGAAAATATGGTACAATACACCTTTTTTCAGTGTCGTAGAACAAACGCGACATGCCCTGTTGAACAGGAATAAGGCATCTTAAGCATTTTCAATTGTCCCATAAACAGAACCAATTTTTGTTACCAACTCACAGTTTGTCTTTGGGTTAATAAATTGGACCCAAATTTAACTAAAGTACTGCATTCTCAACCCAAAAGGTACTACTTTACTCCCTAGATTACGTGCGTGGCACAATCTAAGGCAAGAGTGTCAAACCGCAGCACTCGTAGTTACGGTTTCTTCTCGGTGGCCATTACGAATTTGGGGAAGCCATTAAAATGTTTATTCCCCTCCACATATTACATATAGAGCACACAACAAATTCATGAATAACTAGTTTTCAAATTTAAAGTAAAAAATAATGACTGACATTGTGGATTTACATACGACAATTTAAGATATGGGTCGGACTTTAGCAAGCATCTTGGAATGTCACAAGTTTGATTTGCTTTTGCGGGCCCAATAAAATGTTGTGGCGGGCCAGATTGAACCCCCTTGCCTTGACTTTGACCCCCGTGATCTAAGGAGTCAAACATTAAGAGTACAAAAAAAACTGCCATAAAGGTAAAATAATGTCTCAGTCTTAGTTTTGCATAAGCTTCTTGGGATGGTCTGACACGAAACCAATCCGGATTAGACCGCATGTGTTTCACGTCACCTTTGTCGTGGACGTCTCTTGGCCCATTTCGGATTCATATTTCCTCTTAACGGGTAAAAAGAAGTTTACTTTGTTTCATTGAGTTGAGGGAGATGTGGAAAGTCTGCTGCATCTCAGTGTGGGCGAAAGTGTGTGCGCGCGCATGTTTGTGTGTGTGTGTGTTCCCTGCCAGCTGCCAGTATGTGAATATAAGTGAAATGCACAAGTCTATGAGTGCACACACACACACACACACACACACACACACACACACACACACACACGTTTGATCCAGAGAAAGCCCTGCAGCTCCCAGAGACCTAACAAAAGGCCTCCTCTATCCATTGTATGAGCTGTGTGTTTCCCAGGAGAACCAAGCCACAGCCAGAGAAGAGCCCAAGATCGCTTTCCCTTAACATAGCTGTTTTTTTTGTCTCTCTACCTCTCTGGTCCAGCACAAAACTCTCAAAAGAACCTGCCTTCGTGTTTTTGAGGTACAAGACACTGAGTTTGGGGGTGTGTAGGGGGGGGGGGTGATGGGGATAGGAAGAAAAAGTGAGTGAGCGTCTTGACAGATGAAGAGACGCGCCAGAGAGACCAGGCGTTTCCGTTGCTTGTGAAAATGAATATTGACTGTATTCTCCGCCATTTTATTTGCACTTGAGTCAGTTCTCCTGTCTTTGTTCGTAGAAGTACAGCCACAAATTTCCTCCTGGTGCTCACCCAACAACTTCATACTAATTTATCCGCTGAGCTGCCGAAACAGACAAGAGCAAATTGCCAGTCGCTGCTTCCTTAGCAAACTTTCAAAGAGCACAAAGTACCTGTCTGCACAGTGCTCCGCAATATCAAGCAGTCTCGGATTTATTTTAATACAGTACTTTTATACAGCATTTATTCACATTTTGACTAACAGTCTGAAAATGAATGTCTCACAGTTTTCTAGAGCTGTTTTTGGGAAATGAACTCCTGTTTTTATTTTAGTGGCCATGCTCTGGCATGCTCTTTGGTCATTTTTGCGGTATTTCAGACGCTGATAAGTAGTGCTACGTAGAACTTTTTTATTATGATGAAAAAAATAACTGGAATTTGTGATGCATTTTGGCTACAAACCAGCATCTCTTGACTTGTCCACAAAAATGGGAATTTTGCAAGTTAAACAGAAGTCATAGTTGAAGTTGACTTTGGCGATGCCTGAGAAGTTCACCACAAACTCACTGGAGCCGCTGATCCACTAAGTTGAAAACAAACATCGTTGGCTGATGCCATCCAATCTGTCCACCACCATTATCGTCTAAAATAACACCATATGCCCCTTCAAATGCTTACACAGATTTTGTCCCTCCCCACTGCACACTCCTTCGAGGTAAAGCTCGTATGTTAAGGATGAGAGTGAATGTCAGCCATTGTTGTGGTGTAACTCAACTCTCCAGTCACTTTGTCTGTGTAAGCTCTCAGTCGTACAGGAGTGGTCCATTGATGAAAAGGTTTCTTCAGCCATCATCTGTACTTCTTTGAAGGTTAGAACGGGGAGTAAAAGAAGCTATTTTTATAAAATGGCAGAACCCTTCGCTAAATCGCCATGGTGGTGTGAGGTTTAATTTGGATCATGCTTACAACAGACTTGTTAGATCATTACTACATCAGAATCAGAATCATCTTTATTGCCAAGTATGTAGAACACACAGTAGGAATTTGTTTCCGGTAGAACATGCTGCACCAGCATCATCATCAAAAAATTGCTAGGTGGCACTATAAAACTCCATTAGGGCTACTGTTGAAAGAGTTCAAAGAGTTAATGGCTTGGGGGAAGAAGCTGTTTAAATGTCTGCTGGATTTGGTGCACATGGATCGGTAGCGCCTGCCTGAGGGGATTAGCTGGAAAAGGTGGTGGGCAGGGTGCGGAGGGTCCAGTAGGATTTTCCGCGTCCTAGTTTGGATTCTTGCAGTGTGGGTAGGGTGGTGCCAATGATTTTTTTCCCGCCGTCCTAATTGTCCGCTGAAGTCGGATTTTGTCCATTTTTGTGGCGGCCCCGAACCAAACGGTGATGGAAGAGTTAGTCATGCTTCATAGTTAGTTGCTGATGAGGTGATACCAGAGCGAACGGGGCAATCAGGCCAGTCGTAGACCATAATCAGTCAGGACAATAGTCAGTGTAGCCTCAGGGAATAGTACTCTGCTCCCCCCAACCTTAGTACAGGGACCTATCAAAGCAGAGATCTGGCACCGCCACCTCTGGACAGTAGGGACATATAAGGCCAGAGCTACCAGCAAAATTTTAGTTCGCTGACAAAGCCTCTTGGATGAGAAGCGAAAGGTACGACACCCTCAAAGAAGTACAAATGACGGCTGAAGAAACCTTTTCATCGATCTCCAGTCACTTGTTTGATCCATATTCTGCACAGATTTTTTTTTAACCGCACATCAGCTCACAAGGCAAGACAATCATCTCAATTTTTGCTCTTGTATAATAATTAGAATCAGCATCAAAATAGTCTTTACTTGGCCAACTGTGTAGAACACACAAGGAATTTGGCTCCAGTAGAACACGCTGCTCTAGTATCATTAAAAAAAAAACATGACGAATAAGTACGGAAGGCAAGTGGTACCTCTCAGGAACAACTGTGCAAAGTATAAAGCAGAGCTAAAGTGATCAGTGTTGGCATGAAATATGATAACAGTTGTAAGAGTTGGTCCAGAAAATCAGTGAAGAAGCTGTTTAAATGTCTGCTGGATTTGGTGCGCATCGAAGGGTAGCGCCTGCCTGAGGGGAGTCGCTGGAAAATGTGGTGGGCAGGGTGCGCAGGGTCCAGTAGGATTTTTCGTGTGCTTGTCGAGAGTGGGGAGGGGGGTGCCAAGGATTTTTTCCGCTGTCCTAACTGTCCGTTAGAGTAATAATTATCATCACCATAATAATAATAATAATAATTGTCTTTGGTTGTTTAATGTGTATTCGTTGGAAGCTGAGTCAGATTTCTATACGCCATTTGGTATTAGGATCTTATTTTTATAGCATTTTTTTAGGTTTCAGTATGCACAATGTGCATGCAGATAGCCACATCACATTGTGGTGTTGTGGCTTGAAATGTCAGCCCCCTTCCTAAAGAGGGAAAGATAAAGAAAAGAAGGTGGGGGGTTGTGGAAAGATGTTTTGGAGGGAGATTTATTTTTTTGGTGTGTGTACTCGTGCATGCACACACACACCCATCTGCGGCACCGACTCATTTCAGAGGTGAGAAACCGTACCGTCGGTTTCATAAGAATAATTGACACTTCAAGTTAGCCTTCCAATCAAAGGGGATTATTTCTCCTCCAGCATATGTGCAGCCAGTCAGCGCTGCCATACTGGAGAATATGAAAGGGAGGGCAAAGAGGAGGTAAGGAGGGGGACACATCATAAAAGCTTAACCCTTTTCATTCCTCCATTTCAGAGTCGAGGAATTGATGTCCCTTTTTAGTGCGCATAGCGTATAACTCCCCATACACCTGGGGTGGCTTTTGGAGAGAAAGTCAAAGCTACACTCCTGTTGAGGAAAAATTGGCTTCTTCTAACTTTCTACTCTTGGGAGGATGTAATGTGCACATTTACGTGTCAATATACACTTCCTTTTGTGGCGGTGAATGTGTGTATGTGTCTGTGCAATGCTCCCACAGTGAAGGTTTGCCCACATTAAACCATTAAAGCAAGTGTGATGTTGAATTATTGATCATGGCTAATGAAAAGGATCAGTTCAGGATGAACTATAGGCTTAACCAAAGCCCCGAGGCGAACACACTACCGCCCCCTCCCCAAACCCGACCCCCAAATTCTGAATTCAAACGTCATTGAAGACAATGAAGCATAGTGGTGCAAGTATCATGGTCTGGGCATGTTTCTCCTACTGGTGTTGGGCTCCTTTATCACATACAAGGGATCATGGATCAATTGGTGAATGTCAAGATACTTGAAGAGGTTATGTTAACTTATCCTGAAGACAACGTGCCCTTGAAACAGGTGTTTCAACAAGATAATGACCCCAAACACACCAGAAGACGAGCATTGTCTCGGTTCTAAACCAATAAAATTAATGTTATGGATTGACCTGCCCAATCTCCAGATTTCAACCCAATTGAGAACTTGTGGGTTGCAAAACCAAGAAATGTAAATGAATTGTGGAATGTAGTGAATCAACCATGGAGTGAAATAACAACTGAAAGCTTCCACAAGTTGGTTGACTCTATGCCACACAGTTGTGACGCAGTTATAAAAAAAATGATGGTCATGCAACTCTACAACCCTAACTTTTTTTTGGGGGGAGAATACAAAAAAGTTTTGAGTCATCCATTTAACTATTTGCCCAATTGCACAGCCTATGCACAGCCTGGAGCGTATTATGAATGCTTGGTCTGGTCTTGTTTGTTTCCTGAGAATCTCCTGCACCTAGTGGTAACTTCTTTGGTATGTAAAAATAAGAAATGTACTAAAAACCAGGAATATTCTGGTTAGTCACATCGTTTTCAACAGGACTGTAGAAACTTTTTACTTTCACGAATGTCTTCTTTGGCTTGTTTTTACTGAAAGAAATTGTCCTGCCACTTCATTTCTGACTCTACCCCACTCGCCATTATACCGTAGAGAACACCAACATTCCGAAAATACGTTTGTCTCGTATTCGCTTCCAAAGTGAGCAAGTCAACCAGCAGAGTAAAGAACAGTTGTTATGCTAAAGCACATTTCAAGGAGAATAGGGATTCGGTATTTTGGGGGGGGGGTGTAGAGAATGCTCGGGAGTGGGGGGTATGAGGGGTGGGTGGGGTGGCAGGAGAATCGGCGCCAGCCCCTCTGATGCGCTTAGCAGCATCCCCCCACCGTTCTCTGGATGGTGGATGTGTCTGGAGGTCTCCATGACAACATGACTGTATGCCAGGGACGTACCACGGTAACGTGTTCAAGTAGAGTTGGCGCTGTGGGGCTGTTTGACCCCCCCTCTTTTTTTAAATATATGTGTGTGTGCGCATATGCATTAAGGCCCACAAACTCAATAACATTAATATTCACTCAGCCTGGCTGAAAATCTGCCGCAGACTAAATCAGTTTGCTGAAAGGGCCCATCAGACATCATTTGACTCAGCGGCTTAACATTTACTCATATTATGCGACTAATGTCAGTCGTTAGAATCAGTCGATTTCACCATAAGGTACCTTTGAGACTTGTTCGCTTCACTCCCAAAAGTTGAGATTTTTTTTTTCCATCAACGTTGGAGTGGGTGTTATGTTGTCAGAAATTAATATTTGTTAAGATGACACGGAAAAATGTGAGATTGATGTCTATGTATACAATGATGGGTCGGCCATTTTTAACAAATGTTAGCCTTTGAATTGCATTTTAATTGGATTCGGTTCACAAAATGGCTTTGTGCTGTTTAAATAATACATTTGAATTTCTGATTTTTGTTTACATCAATTAAATCGTGACGGTGGCTGGTATAATGAAAAATGACAAATAAAAAATGTGCCATTGTGTGAAAGTATTAAATTTATTTCATGTTGACTGTAAGAAATTAATGTTCTTAAGAGAGATTCATTTAGGGTTTGCATTTAAATTGATTTTATTTATTATTTTAATATTTTTATTTAATATCTAATCTATTTCATATCTTTGAAAGTTTTCCTGCAGGAAAACTTATCCTGTGACTGTAAAGGAGGGCTCTCAAACTCCGGTTCTCGAGTGCCACAGTCCTACATGTTTTCCAAGTCTCCCTGTTTCAACACACCTGTTGCAACACAGCCTCAGGTGCGTTGCAACAAGGAGACTTGGAAAACATGTAGGACTACAGCCCTCGAGGACCGGAGTTTGAGACCCCTGCTGTAAAGTGTCCTTGAATGTTTTGAAATGCGCTTATAAATGAAATGTGTCCAAAAAGAAGTTGTACCAGACTACCAATGTATCTAAGGATAAGACAAAAGGTGTCACGTTTCAGTTTATGACAAACGGGTGGCACTCTAGGGCCCCGCCTACAGCTGCACAGGTGTTGGTGGTTTTAATCAGTGGCAGTTAAAAGGATTTTCAGCACAACAATTTACTGTCTGGTCATTAGTGTCAGGTGTGTTTCATCTTGTCATGTTTTACTCATGGTTTGGTTTGTTACTTTGGACCTTTCTGTCCTGATGACTTTGTAGTTTGACATTTTGTTCCTGTCGACTTGTATACAATTTGTCAATTACAGCCTGCTCCTCCCTCCTGCCTGCTTTTCTGGGGTCCACCGCCACCACCTTGCAAATCATGACTAAAGGTGGCCATAGCATTGCATTTAATAATTTTCATGATGACTGAGTCATGTTCATGAACCACACCGAAGACACTTCATAGTGACGCTCAGCCATCCGCTAACCTCCCCCGATAATGACAATTTTTTTTCAACACTCCAATATTTGCACCATGTACGAAAAGAGAACCGGAACATTTTCCTGTCACACTCATCCAGGTGGCGCGAAACAGGTTAACAATCACTCTGACAAACACATCCACACTGTCACAACCAGTCACACGTAGTCCCTAATAGTCCCATATGGGACAACTCAGATCCTCCACACTGCAGTTCTCTGATTAGTTCCTGCTGAGTGTACTCTATACGCGAGAAGGGACAGTGTTTTTTTTAGTGTCAAAGGTCATTTACCATTTTTTTCCTATCCTTGATTGTATCCTCCCCATCCTCTGTCTCACTCTCCCACAAACACTCAGATGCAGATCCTACGGGAGTATATTTTTAACCCTTGGCGGCCCTCTGCATTTTTTGTGAGAGGTGAAAAAGGCCGAATGGTGAATCAAGTAAATAATTTACAACATCTGAAACTCTTTCGGTGTAGAGTCCTGATGAGGGAGACCAAAGAGACATGCTTAGATTCGAACAAGCTTTCAGTTTTATATGATCCAAATCTGACATTTTGTTGTATTTTTTATTTAGTTATATTTTTAACTCTGGGGTGATTAACCAGTTTCCAGACAATTGTGTAATTTACATCGATGTGTACTGTTTGTTTTATTTTTTATTCTTCAGAAAATCTGATGTCTGTTCTGTTTTTTGTAGGTTTGATGCCGACCTCCCGGACAGCAACCTGGAAACAAATGCTGGAGTGACGTAGGTCCTCAGGCTAACATGTAGAGGATATTCAGCCAATCTCAAAGGTGACTTTCCCATTTCACATATTACTGTTCCTGCCTTCTTTTTTTATTTTTTATGTGGGCTATATTTCAAAAATTCCGCCGCTTTGGATCAGGAACCTCTGCATCCCTTTTACCGGCGAAATCACCCTTAGACATTTTGAGTGACATTGCATGTGTCAAACCGCTGATCGAAGGAGACTCGTGGAGAAATGCTGCGCTAATGAAATCATCTGACCCACATCCTTTAGTGCGATCCATTTCTCCAAAGACACAGAAAGGGCATTTATACAGGTAAACCGTGACTGGTCCCCCAAGTGAGAGAAGGAAAAGGAGCATCCATTATTTACTATGGGGTGTTGAGGGGGGAGGCAGGGACGGGCGCTTCTAGACACTTAGCACATAATGCACTGCTTCAAGCATACAGTACATGGAGCCTCCTCTGTGCTGACAAGACCATTGTTGTGTTTTATTTTATTTTTTGGGGAACACGTATGTTTCCATCTATACTGACAGATGAAAAAGAATTTGCCTCCCTGAGGTTGAATGGAACTGACAAGGGTAAAAAGTGAATAGATGTGTAGTCTTCCCGCGTGCTCGTATTATTTCCGACTTGGTTGGCAATTCCTTTCTCTTATTCACTGGAATGTACTTTTTTTAGCCCCTTTATCACATTCGCTGAAAATGTGGAGCACCGTTCACGGATTTGTTCGAGTTTTGTTTTTTTCTTGCGGGGTTGCCGATAAAGCGCTGGTCAGACCTCTGGCAATGTTTCCCTTCCACAAGGCGCAGCATTTTCCTTTTGTCAATATTAGCGCTTTCTTTCAGCTTCATCTGTTGTTAAAGCGCTATATAAATCAATATTTATTGTATTGTATTTTGTACAGCCGCTCCCATTTCAAGCTCAGATAACTACAGACCGTTATAACTTAGGAATTCACTTTTTTTCCTAATGAAAGAAAAGAGTAAGGTTTCTAACACTGTATTGAATGTTTATGTAGTCTTAAAACTCAATATTCTGTGGGTCCTGCAATTTGAGTGAAAATGGCAAAAACCTGGTGTGGACACAATTTTGCACATTCGGTGCCAGTGAATGAGTTAAGATAAAAATGTGGTTATGTAATAATAATAATAATGATGATAATAATAATAATAATACATTTCATTTCTAAGCGCCTTTCAAAACTCTTAAGGTCACTTTACAGTCAATCACAAGATAAGTTTTTCTGTGGTTGAGCAGCGGCAGCCACACGCACCAGCGTTCGCTCAAACAGATAGAAACTAGCTTATAGATAGATAATGGCTAGCCAGCTATCTATATTGCTAATATAAAGGTAGATAGATAGTTAGCTAGCCGGCCCGTTAGCTATAAAGATAATAGATACCCAGCTATATAGATAGCAAATAGATAGCAAGTTAGATATCTAGCAGCTAGATAGCAATCCCAGTTACGTCTCTGTATAATTCTTCACGTGGTAGTGTAGGATGTGAAAATGGCCGTCGCTGAATGAATGAACCATCTTCGTATCTTCGACGTGTCAGCAGACAGAGAGAGACAGGCTGATGCTGGTTAAACTAGTATCAACTGCTAGCAGACAGGCATTCAGACAGAGAGGCTGACAGGCGCCCTGGAGGTGGATAGAATGGGAAAGGGTCTCACACTCAACTCGTCGGAATTCACTGGCCTTCATCTTTTGGAGATGGCCTGAGTTTGCCCATCGATAGCCGAGGGACCGTCTGCCAACCCTGAACTCTCGTACAGACTGAATTTCTAGAAGAAAAAAAATGAGCGCGGTTGCCGACTTATATGTGAGGGAGAGCGACTTTCAATATTTCAAGTTCACGACGAGATAAATCAGGGAAAATGTTTGAAGGCAACCTGCTTGGAAATATTAAAAAGCGAGTATTCTAAATTGATGTGGTTCTGCATCTGCTGTTCGCAGACAAGGACATTGGAGATATGACTGAAGAAGGCAGTCGCATTTACTGATTTTATTTTTTTCCTCTCATGTCCTGAGCTCTTGTAAAAGCTATCCATTAAGATTCATATTCGGCCCGAGTTCTATAGATTCAGACAAAAGAAGAAGCGCAATGTTAATTGGGCTGGAAGGCGGGTGTGGGGTGTGGTGGGATGAATTCAGGCAGAACTGGAGGTGCAGCTTGTCCATTTTGAAGTTCAGGGCCAGGCGAGGAAGTCGATTTGATAAGGGATCCTTACCAAAATATTCAGGTGCTGCACTTGTCGGGATTACGCTGATTGTTCCTCTCACAACAAGGTACAGTGGGTATGAAAAGTCAACACACCAAATGCCAGGTTTTTGTCATTTTCACTCAAATTCCAAGACCAACAGAATGTTGAGTTATAGGACGACATAAACATTCAATGCAGCGGAAGAAACTTGAGACTCTCGTCTTTCAAAAGAAAAAAAAGGGTTAATTCCCAAGTTATATGGGTCTGGAGTTATATGATCTTAAAATGGGGTGGCTGTCCAAAATACAATGCAATACAGTAAAGTCTCGTTATATCGATATCGGATATATCGATAGTCCCGGTTATATCGATACTATTTCTATGCACGCACGGAGAAAATTACATGCAAACAGGGTTGGATATATCGATAGTCCCGGTTATATCGATATTTTTTCCGACTCCCTTGAATATCGATATAACGAGACTTTACTGTATATACATATTGGTTTATATAGCGCTTTTACAACAGCTGAAGCTGGAACAAAGCGTTCACATTGAAAAAGGTGAAGGAAGCAGGAAGGAGGCAACCACTCATTTGACGACAATGAGGTTAAAATCTTAGCGAAAAAAAAATAAATCGTTTGAAAGGGGAGTAAAAGAAGCTATTTTCATAAAACAGCAAAACCCTTCACTAAAACTGGGGTGAGGTTCAATTTGGATCGTTCCTACAACCGACTTCTTAGTCAACATAGTCTTAGTTATGCTGATGAGGTGATACCACATCAAATGGGGCAATCAGGCTAGTCTTAGACCCATACTCAGGCAGGACAATAGAAGTAACAATAGAAGTAATCAGTGTAGCCTGAGAGCAGGGACCAATCATAGCAGAGCCTGGCACCGCCACGTCTGGACAGTAGGGATACATATACAGTAAAGTATATATATATATATATATAAAATATATATATATATATATATATATATATATATATATATAACCGGGACTATATATATATATATAACGAGACTTTACTGTATATATATATATATATATAGGGCCAAAACTACCAGCAAAAGATTTTAGTTTACTGACGAAGCCTCTTGGATAAGAAGCAAAACGTCCGACACCTTCAAAGCAGTACAGACGACGAAGAAACCTCATCGATGAAAAAAGGGAAATGCTGCCCCCTTTTGGAAAAAAAACAACATTGCCAGAGGCCATGTCCAGGGCTTTATCGGCACCCAAACAAGAAAAAACAAAAGCCGAACAAATTTGGGAATTGTGATCTGTCATATTTTTAATTCCCAAATATAATTGTGAATGGCAGTGAATGAGTTAAAAAGAAAAAGACCCAGAGAAATAAAATCAAGTATCAAGAATACTAAAACAGCTTTATTTGGTGACCACCAGGGGCACCCAAAGTGGTGGCAGGTGTGTGATAAATCCCGTTTTACATGAGTTTTAATGTTACTGGTCAATTCTGAACACACCCTGTTTATGAGAGGGGGTGCAAGCATATGCAACCACACTATCGCAGTTTATGCTCTAAAATTTTAATACGATGTCAAGTTGTTTCTTCACATTCACCCCTATTCACGTTATAGGTCATATTAATGGTAGAAAAAGTGTTGAAAGATTTATTTTGATCTCTTGGTCTTGTTTTATTTTACAGAACTGTGCATTTGGACAAAGTTGTCTTGGGATTTTATGTCCAATGTTTTTCACATAAAAAATGGTTTACACAAAGTGTCTTACTGTACAACAAAACACAAAGGACTGTTAGTAGACATATTTGTCACACCAAAAATGATTTTCTTAGCTATTGCTCTTTGTTGTGCGTATGCATTTTAAATCAAGATGAATTAAAAAATTTAGAACTTAGTCAAAATAAATAAAAATAGTAACTTGTACATCCATGACATGAACATTTTATGACAAACCAAAATTTCCATTATGTTTCTCTCAGAGCTTTTCCCTTCAAGGGGTCGCCACAGCATGTGACCACCAGAAATATTGATTACGGAATGTATTAATGCCTCAAATCATCACAGATGCATTTTGCTACTCAAATTGTCACAATTTGCAAGGTGGTGGTGGACCCAAAAAAGCAGTTAGGAGAGAAGAGCAGTGTGTTTTTGACAAATTGTATTAAATAAAGTTGGCATGAACAAAATCTCAAACAACACAGTCATTAGAACAAAAACGTCCAAAGTAGCAAACAAAACCACGAGGAAAACAATCACAAGACGAAACAAACCTGACAGGGTGAAACAAACAATGACCCGCACTGAATGGGTCAGTTGCAAACTTTTATGAATGGGGATCATTTTGACCATGCTGACCATCCTAGCCCGCAGACCCCCCAACCACCACCACCACCAACTAGATTGTTGTCGTGTAAACATAAACCCTTAGTTTGAAGTTTTCCTCTCAGAGAGAATAATAAGCAGGTGTAAACTTGAGACACTCCCAAGCCATGTGTCCTCAGCCCCCCCACCTCTTTTAAAAAAAATGTCACTGGCGGTCTGATCTTGTTCTAAAGTATATCATGTAAGACAATACACGTGAGAAGTGCAGCAGGAAGAAAGTGAGAAACGTGCAAAAGGTGGTGGAGGGGGGTAGCTAATGTCCGTGGCTATTGTTGCCTTGAGGTTCACCGAGACCTCACAGCTCATGAAGCCTTTCATTGACGGATCCTAACGTGGGCTTGGAAGTAAATCTTCTAGTGCTTCCCCTCCAGAGAAAATATACACACACAGGTCATGCGCGTGTTGCGTTCACAGTCCTGGTTGATATATTTAAAAGGGGAGGAGCATATTCAAGAACTTTCTAGGGGATTTTTACTTTTATTTTTATGATGCATGGGGACTTAAACGTGATCTATATACAGTATACAGACGCTCCCCAATTTACGAACGAGATGTCGTTCGTAAGGTGAATTTGTTCGTAAGTTGCTTCAGTGCTATATTTTGTATGTAATGTATATTTAAAGCTTATATATGTTCGAGGCTTGTTTAAAGGACAACAACACCATTTTTTTGTTTCCTAACTGACATCAGAAAATCGTTTTATAACATCTAAAATACCTAAATCACGAAGGCTGATATTTTTAGTCAAATGCAAAACACCCAAAAAAATGACTTCGTGTCCCAAAAGTACTTCAAAATGACGTCGAAAATGGCGAGTTTCAGAAGGTGCCGCCCCCTTATTCGCGACGTCACGCCAGGACGTCTTGCCTTGCTCTAGAATCAAAACAATGGCTTCAGATTCGAGAGATGCTTTCTTGTTACTCATCCAGTTATGAATATGATGCAAATAGTTCTGAAGAAGAAAGCATAAATAAGAAACCTTTTCATTGATGGACCACTCCTGTACGACTGAGAGCTTACACAGACGAAAGCATAAATGTTTGCAATCGATTAAAGAAGTCCTTCCGTGTCATTTTGAGGCGTCTGGACTCCAATGTCGCCACCTGAAAATGCACAAGATTGCACCCAAGCTCCGTTGGAAATGGGCTGATTTGTCTGCTGGGAATTTGTGTCAACTAGTATCAAATAGTAGTCTTGGTGCAACACACAACGATTCACCATTATTTGTTTTTTCCTTCTAATTTCGCCAATTAACAAGGATCAACACAATGTTTTCAGACCAAACAAAGTACCCAAAATGCATTGTGTGTCGCTTTCTTGGTCAGGGGCGTTCCTTCAGTGACGTAACGTGAGGACTCGTCACCAACTCGAAAACAAGACTTCCGAAATATTCAGCGCGAGTCTTAAAACGTAAAATATAGCTATATGCTGTGGAATCTTTGTAAAATACGCTCAGTAGAAGTCATTTGAAGTAATTTTACAAATTATGGACTCAACTTGTTGTCCTTTAAAATGTGGTTTGCCTTATACTGTATTTGGAAAATGATATTATATTTGGAAAAGGTTTTTTTTTTCATTCATTGAAGATGCACCTTATAGTCCGGTGTGCCTGATGTATGGAAAAGGTTATAAAATACACCATTCATTGGGAGATGCACCTTATACTCTGCCGCCTATCATTTCATGTGTGCATTCATCTTGTAATACAAATGATCACCCCGGAGTTTTCGTCTCATATTTTACATTTTGTTTGTTTCAGGTGCGTCTATCCTGCTCAGCAGTTTGGAGGAAGTCCTGATTTTGATGTCCTCTTAAAAAAAAAAAAAGATATTTTTTGTGCTGATGAGAATCGATATATTTCTGTTCATTTTTTCATCAGGCAATTTGCTAAACTTTATTTTTTGCAATTTTTTTATGTCTAAATAAAGACCAGAAATATTAACGACAATAACCACACAGAATATTCTACTGTACAGTGATACCTCAGTTTACGAACTTTATTGGTTCCCAGAAAGTGTGTGTGTAAGGCGAAAAGTTCATCTGCCAAACATTTATTTCCCATAAGAAATCATTAAAAATGAGAATAATCCGGCCCCAGGTCCCCATAAAACATACTTTTCTACTAAATAAGTCTTAAAACGACACAAAATATACCTTATTTTCTGTATACTAAGCGTGCTATTGGAGTATAATTTAAAAAATAAACTGTACTGTTTAATAAAGTCGTTTTATTTACCTTTGTGATGGCCGTTAATGTACAGTAGGCGCCTCTTGATGATATCCCGAGTTTTCTCGGAGATAATACCCTCACTCACACTGTCCCCTGCTAGCTGCTTTTCGTTAATCAAAATCAACAGAAGTTTTTCAACCTCTTGTATTGCCTGAGACCGTTGCTTAGACAACACAGAAACACCCTTAGCCACACGTAGCAAACGTCGACTTAGCGTACTGGTACTGGGACTCTAAGTCACACAAACGTGCACCTCGTTTGTGTTTTTTGATTATCTCCTTCTTCTGTTTGACTGTAATTCTCTTTTGTGTCCTCTTCGGCTTAACACGAGCCTGTGGTGGGGTCTTTTTCGGTCCCATAATAGCAAAGGTACTCTAGTTGATAACAAACTTCTCTGCACTCAATGAAAGTGGGTGTGGAAAAGTATACCGCCAGCCACCGTGGCACTTTGTGGTTTGGTTCTCCCGAAATTAATGTTCATAAGGCGAAAAGTTCGTGAGCTAAAGCGTTCGTAAGCTGAGGTATCACTGTACTTGTATATTGTCCCTGTTCCTTACATTGATTGCTATCAACGCATTTCTATTCATATTTCCACTATGGAATTTGGTCAACTTGACTGTTTTGTCTAGCAACAGTGAAATAAAACCACTTTTTTTTCTGAATGCCAAAGCTGTTTCCTTGATTCTTAAAAGAACAATGAGCTTGACATGATTGTGTCCCGGTTGCTGTCGACAGACAGATAAAAGGCGGCAGGTTGATCAAAGCATCCGCATCAAACTGACGCCTGACACTCTGGAGTTTATCTGGAGGAAGAAAAAAGAACTCATAAAACATTTCCTAGCTTGCTTGTGCACCATAAATCCTCATGCCTTGTAAATCAAATGTAGCTCTGTGCGCAATATGAGTAACAGCATTCGAATATTTTCTTCTTGTATCGCCAATCACATGCATATATTTTTCTTGTATCTACGTCATGTTATTTGGGGGAGAGAGAAGGAAAAAAAAAACAAGGACACGATCCAATCTGAGAAGATCAAAAGTAGGTTTGAGAAATTGTTTCATATGAGAAATCCGCATAATTTTTCCTGCTCTTCTTTCCATTCATCTTCATGTGCCTCTTCATTTCCCCTCTCCTTTCCCGTAGCGCATTATTCTCCCTGTCGCTTTCTACTTAACATTCATTTTCACTATCATTCGCCCTCCTTCTTTGCCCCATCTTCATTTCCTTTCCGCGACATCACTCCTCCCTTCTTTTCAAACCCTTTCCGCCTCACCCCTTTTTTTCTCTCTCTCCCCTCACTTGTCTTTCTCTCCCTCTCAGATGTCACATCAGACGCTCTTGTCATCCGCTTGCCCTGTCATCACATTTTTCACACAGCCTCATCCCTTAATTGGACCTGGATCATCATATCATGTAGAATACCTAATGGCAAGCAAAGGATGAAGGATGGCCTCCACCTAGAGCCCCGAATCACCCCACCCCCCCACCCCCTTTCCCCGCCTGCATACACTCAGACACTCATGATCACACAAACAAGCTCGTCGGTGGCCGAATGGCGCCGCCTGTGCTCATTTTTTACACCTTCTGTTTACACCACAGATGTCAGTGGCGTGACAGGTGAGATGGCGTGTGTGTTTCCTTATTCCCACAGTGGCCAATGATGTTTGGCAGCTTGTGTGATGAGACAAAGGATGCCCTCGAGCTAGCAGTCATATCTATAGCTAACAGGCACAAACACAACCTAAAAAAAATACGACAAAGGGGTGCGGAGGGTTTTGGAGTCGATCAAATAAAGCCTCACACCCCCAAAAAAAGCTACAAAAATATATTTTAACACATTTATTTAAGGAGACCAATCATATCTGATTCGTGTTTATCATTTTAACTCATTCGCTGCTATTAACTTTGCTGCTGTGTTACTTCCGGGTAGAGTGAACGCTGTCGCGAATGGCTGCCACTGCTCACTCGCACAAAAACAATTATGTGACTTTAACGTGTCCTTGTGAGTTTTGAAAGGCGGTTATAAATGAAATGTATTATTATTATTCCTGAATTTGTTCGGGTTATGGTTTTTCTTATGGGGGTGCCGATAAAGCATTGGTCAGACCTCTGGCAGCATTTCCTTTTTTTCCCCATGTTAGCGCTTTGTTCCAGCTTCACCTGTTGTTAAAGGGCTTTATAAACAAATATGCATGTATGGCATTGTATTTTGGAAAGGCGCCCTCATTTCAAGCTCTTATAACTCCAGACCTATATTATTTTGGAATTAACTCTTTTTTTTTCTGATGAAAGAAGAGGCTCTAAGGCAGGGGTGTCAAAGTGGCAGCGGCAGCCACATGCGCCAGCGTTCACTCATCTGGGAATAACTCAAATAGACAGAGTTAGCTAGCTAACTAATAGATAGCCAGCTATCTAGCTAGTTAGACAGCGAATAGATAGCTATCTGGGTAGCCAGCAACGGTGACCCTGTTCAACCGGGAATAACTCAAATAGATCATGTGCTAGGTTGCTAATAGAGAACTAATAGATAGCTAGCTAGTTAGCTAGTTAGACAGCTGATAGATAGCAAAGAGATAGAAAATAGCTAGCTAGGTAGCCAGCAACGGTGAATAACTAGTTTTCAAATCTGAATTGAAGAATAATGATTGTTAATAATAATAATACATTTGATTTTAAGCGCCTTTCAAAGCTCTCAAGGACACAGACAAGCATAGGTACTATGGTAAATGAAATAGAATTACAAAATAAAATACAATAAATAAAAGACAATTATAAATAGAGACAAGAGAGAGCTACACAGAAAATGCAATTTTAAATAGGTGGGTTTTATGATGGCATTTGAATTGTGGTTTACATCCAAAAATATGATTTTTGGTTATGATTTTAGCAATCATCATGGAATTTCACAAGTTCGATTTGCTTTCGCGGGCCGAAGAAAATTATATGGCGGGTCAGATTTGGCCCCTGGGCCTTGACTTTGACACCTGTGTGATAATGTTTCTAACGCTGTATTTAATAATAATAATAATAATAATAATACATTTCATTTATAAGCACCTTTCAAAACTCTCAAGGTCACTTTACAGGCCCAGGATAAGTTTTTCTGCTGTGGGTGAGCAGCGGCACCCACACGTGCCAGCGTTCACTCAATCTAGAATAACTCAAATAGAAAGCTAGCTCGCTAATAGACGTCGTGATCTGGTTGGCGACCAACAGGTGGCGCTGTCGGCCCCGCCTGCACCTGCACAGGTGCTGGTCGTTCCAATCAGTGGCAGTCAAAAGGACTCCCGGCACGACCATTCGGCGTCGGGTCATTGTATGCAATTGTATGCATTGTGCATTTTGTATGCATTGTATGCCGTGCATGTATTTGTTTCATCTCGGCAGACTTTTACTCTTGGGTTTTCCTTTGCTACTTTGTATTTTTCTGTTCAAATGATTTTAACATTTTAGATTTTGTTCCTGTTGACTTTATTTTAATACAATTTCTCAAATATAAGCTGCTGCTCCCTCCTGCCTGCTTTTTGGGATCCACAACTGCCATCACCGCCTTGCAAACCGTGACAATAGCTTACGTGACATATAGCTAATACCTAGCTAGATAGACAGCTAATGTGTTTCTTGATTCAAATAGCTAACTGGCTGGAATGTTTATGTCGTCCTAAAACGAAATATTCTGTGGGTCCTGGAATTCAAGTGACAATGACAAAAACCCCGGCACTGGAATGGACACATTTTTGCACATGTCTGGCAGTGAACGAGTTAATACCGTCGTGAAAGTCCATTACATATTTCTGCTTGTTGAATCTGGAGAAGAAAAAATATATATATATATATATATATATATATATATATATATATATATATATATATATATATAAAGTATATATATTCAAGGGAGTATATATATATATATATATATATATATATATATATATATCGATATAACCGTGTGTGTGTGTATATATATGTGTTGTAAGCAAGTGTGTTGATCAGCGTTTTTGAAGGCACTGGTAATTTTTGGTGTTTTTGCATTCAGCCATGACGTGCCACCCTTGGCGATAAGCCCTTATGGGACAGGCCGAAAGTTTTCTGTTTCATGATAGGCCTCGGCTCATTAAAGCTTGGGTAAGAATGGAATATGTTCCAGCACAATGCCCACAAAATCATATTTTCATCACGCTGATCGACTTTAGTTGCCATGTTTTTCATATTGAAATTAGCCCAGTGGGCGGATGACAATTTCCGACAATGAAAGCCCGTCTGATCTCGAGGAAAACGCCCACGAGAGTCACGTTCGACTGCGCTGAAACGACAGTCAGACAGTTCAGCTGTGCAAACTTGACATTTGGATGCTTGAAGTGCATCATCAACCTGCTGCTCGTCATGACGACGGAGGGGAACAAAACAGAGGCAATGTTCCCCCCCGCCCCCCCTCGTGCTCCGCCATTAGTGATGTCGCGTCAGCCACTCCCGAGGCCCTGGCTTTGTTTTCCCATCACGGCCTCGCTGCCGCCTGCTTGGTTTGAACAAGCTGTATTCTTCTTGTGCCTTTCAATTATAGCGTGCCCCGCAGCAGCTCGCTTGCCTGACACCACATCAGCCAGGATCGGAACGGAGAGAGCGGGAGGCGTGATTGAATTTGGTGTTTGGTGTAGGGGTGTGGTTATCTTCCTGCGTATTGGCATTGTCAATGGTTGCTTTTAACCCCGCGCGATATTTGTCGCATGTGAAAGGAATTCTTTGGAATGTCTGAAGGAAGACTTTCAGATAATTAATCCAAGCAGAAACTAAATTCCACCCCACACTATACAATCAAATACAAATGGTACATTGTTACTGTACATTTTTGAAGTGTTGGTTCTTTTCCTGAGTACAGTGATACCTCAGTTTCCAAACGCTTTAGCTCCCGAACCTTTCGCCCTACGAACATTAAATTGGCGAGAATGTAATTTTAGCGAACCAAACCACACAGCGCTACGGTGGCTGGCAGATGAACACCAAACCACGTGGTTGAAATGCGCCACGGTGGCTGGCGGACTAGTTTTCGGCGCCCTCTTTCTTTGAGTGCAGATGTGGTTTGTTATCGAGGACAATTTTCGATCGTTCCTACAACCGACGTCCTAGGCAACATAGTCTTAGTTATGCTGATGAGGTGATACCAGATCAAATGGGGCGATCAGGCCAGTCGCAGACCTCATACTCACTCAGGACAATAGAAGTAATCAGTGGAGCCGCTGGGAGTAGTCCTCTGCTCCCCCCAACCTGAGAGCAGGGACCAATCATAGCAGAGTCTTGCACCGCCACGTCTGGACAGTAGGGATATATATATATATATATATATATATATATATATATATATATATATATATATATATATATATATATATATATATATATATATATATATATATATATATACGGCCAAAACTACCAGCAAAAGTTTTGAGTTCGCTGATGAAGCCTCTTGGATAAGAAGCGAAACATCCGACACCGTCAAAGAAGTACAGATGACGTCTGATCAAACCTTCTCATCGAGGACACTTTTGCTATTTTGGGACGGAAAAAGACCCCGCCACAGGCTAGTGTTAAGCCTAAGAGGATACAAAACAAAATTCCGGTCGAGCAGAAGAAGGAGATCATCGAAAAATACAAACAAGGTGTGCGTTTGTGAGACTTAGCGTCCCACTACCAGTACGCTAAAACGACCTTTGCTACGTGTGGCTAAGGGTGTTTCCGTGTTGTCTCAGCAACGGTCTCAGGCAATAGAAGAGGTTGAAAAACTTGATTTGGATTAACGAAAAGCAGCTAGCAGGGGACAGTGTGAGTGAGGGTACTATCGCCGAGAAAGCACGGCAACTTCACTCGGATATCATCAAGAGGCAACTACATCAACGACCATCACAAAGGTAAATAAAATGACTTTATTATACGGTACTGTTTGTTTCTTTAATTACAATACAATAGCACATTTATTGTACGTAAAATAAGGTATATTTTGTGGAGTTTTCAGTGTTATTGAGTAGAAAAGTATGTTTTATGGGGACCTGAACAGATTATTTTCATTTTTAATTGTTTCTTATGGGAAATAAATGTTTGGCAGACGAACTTTTCGCCTTACACACACTTTCTGGGAACCAATGAAGTTCGTGAGCTGAGGTATCACTGTATTTATTTTCCTGACAAATTTTTAATGTTGCACCTTTTGAAAATAACTATCTTTTCGGCATCGATTGTTCGGAAAATTGACTGAACAGAGGTCCAAACTTCACAACCCTGAGTCAGGGGTGCTAATTACCACCCCGTTCACATCCCCCCAAAACCCCCGGACCCAAATTTGTAATATATATTTATATTTTTTTGCATTTGCTTTACGTTGTTGCAAAAAAGAATCAAGAATCACGACAAGGGCACGGAAAATCCTACTACCGTACCCTCCGCACCCTGCCCACCTCCTTGTCCAGATACTCCTTTTAAACAGGCGCTACCTTGCATTCTTCTTCCCCCATAGTTGATTAGATTACATTAGATTAGATTAGATTAGATTAGATTAGATTAGATGGTTTTGGACTAGATTAGAGTAGATTAGATTAGATTAGATTAGATTAGATTAGATTAGATTAGATTAGATTAGATTAGATAACATTTTACTAGTGGTCTTCCATATTTATTTGTCATGTTTTTTTTTTAATGATGATACTATTGCAGACAAATTCCTTGTGTGTTCTACATACTTGGCCAATAAAGATGATTCTGATTCTGAAAAAAAAACTATTGTGAGCCATCATTGTCCCCACAATTCCTTGGACCCAGACACGGGTCAAGTCGTCATTTTGAGTTCACCCTGGAAGCACTAAAGCAGAGCGTCTAGACAAGCCCCCCCCCCCCTCATTCCTGACCCCAGTTAGCCCCCCTATGACTCCCAAGGGCCTTATAATACCTTTGTTTGCATGTTGATCGATTCTGTTTCCTGTCATTGTCGTCGGGCGGCAAACATGGGAACCCCCCCCCCCCCCAAAAAAAAAAAAAACTTGGATTCGACTTGGACCACAAATACGCTAGTGACTGAAGTGGGTGAAACAACGATAAACTATTTTACCAAAGTGCAGTGGAGCCCACCCCCAACACAAAAATCTGAACTCATCACTGCCAGACATGTAAAAAAATGTATCCACTCCAGGGTTTTTGTCATTGTCATTGTTTTTGTCATTGGATTAGATTAGATTAGATTGGATTGGATTAGATTAGATCACTAGAATGAGTAACATTACTAGAATGACTATTACTAGATTAGACTACTGAATGAGTTAAAAATATCACATAGTCATATATTATTTTTTTTTTATACATGTCATCATATTTAGCCAGATAAATCTTCTTTCAATGTTATAATGCTGTTTTAACCACATGTGGAATCGTCTTTGTGGCAGATGATTAATATCTAGAGTTGACTTTGTGCCCTCCGTTCCCACACATTGACTTTATGTCTGCATTGATGTTTTTTTTTTCTTTCGTCTGGCGATTTGGGCATGAATTATCGTCTAGTCACACGGCATAAATTAACAGGCGCAGTCAGACGACGTATACTAGAGACGTCAATGGCTGTCTTTAGGCTGGATGCTATGCTAATTAGCTTGTGTGTGCGTCTGCAGAAGATTTTTCGAAACAGTTCGCCATTTAAAAAAACTGATCTTCTTGACTGTTTTCTCATTTCGATAATACATTCAATGTATAGATATTATTTTTTTATTACTTTTGTGTTTTGGCCACCTTGCAATAAGGTTAGGTTGTCAACGCAACAAGTTTTTAAGAATAATACATTTCATTGATAAGCGCCTTTCAAAACTCTCAAGGTCACTTTACAATCACAGGATAAGTTTTTCTGTGGGTGAGCAGCGGCAGCCACACGCGCCGGCATTCACTCACCCCGGAAGTTACTCAAATCGATAGAAAGCTACCTAGCTAGCTAATAGATAGCCAATAGCTATCTAGCTAGAAGGCTAGCCAGCATGAATAAATAAACAAAGAGATAAAGTAATAAATAAATAAATACAAATAAATCCAATAAATACATAGCTACATATATTAAATAAACGAATATATAAAGTAATAAATAAATACATAATCACAAATACATACGTAAACTCAAATAAATAAAAAACATATTTCCAGACAAACCTATTTAACTCATTCACTGAGTTGACCTTTGACCTCTGCCGTCAATTGCAGCGAATGAAGCATTAGCATAAAGATCGCTACAGGCGAGTAGCTATGTACTTTTTTTGCCCCCCTCTTAGACGTCCGTTTGCGTCAGACGGTGTCTCATTTCATCATGTGTAAATATGTGCCGCCATGCTTAAACAATGATGGCGGTGTATGTCGTGCAGCTGCCTGTCTCGTCTCGCTCAATGAAGGAGGGGACAGGGGGGGGGGGGGCTTTTTTTTTTTTTTTTTTTTTAATTCCCCGGAACGGGAAGGCGCATAGATGCTGAGAGACGGTTAAATACTATATTAAATTACCCTGATTAACAATTTAGCCACGATCAGGCAAGCCGTGTGTGTGTGTGTGTGTATGGGAGGCCCGCAGACCATTATCCTCGCCGCGCCAAGGTCGAAAGGTGTCCCAAGTTCACAGGCTCTGACTCTTTGTTATGGTAATTGACGTCCCCAAATCAGCTGCCAGACACAAGCGCTTGCCTGAGAACTTTCAGTCAGTCGTCATTCCTCTGTTCATCTTTGTACCCTTCCACCCCATACACAAACAATCCCCCTTGACACATTCCATGCGCAAGCTAGCTTTTTTTTTTCTCTGCACAAGAAGGGTGGGGCCACGTGGGTGTTGGAACTGGTTGTTCTTTCTCAGACCTGCATCTCCACTTATTTGTTTGAAATTCACACACTGTTGTACAAAAATATGTGAATATTCCAGATATTGGATTGGATTTGCCTTCACTCGTCTACGCAGTGGAGAAATTTACATTTCACAGCAGCAAAGGAATGAAAGTAGAAAAAGAAAATATAGCCTTGAAATAATATTAGCGCTATAACCTTGAATTAATATTAGCAATACAGTGTTATTATTGAAAGTATTAATTATTCATAAAATTAAATACAAAATGTTGTATATTATATATATGTATATATTTTTTTATATTTTTAAATAATTTCAATAATAACACTGCATTATTATTGAAATTATTAATACAAAATAATATATATATATATATATATATAATTTTTTTATGTAATTTTAATGTAAAATGCAGATTATTATTAATAAAAACGTTCAAAAATGTATATTTATATACGACGTTTTTTTTATTTAATTGTATTAATAATTAATAATTTCAATAATAACACTGGATTGCTAATATTAATTTTCATGGTAAAATCTGGAATATTCACACACAGTTGCCAGACAAACACAACCTGTGATTTTATATATATATATATATATACTTTTATCACTTTGCTGCTGTGAAATGTAAATTTCTCCACTGTGAGACTAATACATTTTTGTTTGTTTGTTTGTTTTATTCATAATTAATAATTTCAACATCACTGTATTACTAATATTAATTCAAGGTTAATATCTGGAATATTCACACATTTTTGCACAACACTGTATGTATTCCATTAATCAAATACTATTAGAATGTAAATGGTGGCATTTAAAACCACTGATGGTATAGTGGTTCACTCGCCAGACTCCCACGTCCGTCTCAGTGACAGTTTCAATGTGATTGCGAACGGTCGCAGTGATTGACTGACTCGCCTGCCATTCACCAAATGTCAGTCGGGATAGTTGCCAACCCCCCCCCCCCCCCCCCCCAAACCCGCAATGGGATACGTGAAATACAAAATGGAGGATGTCACTGTCATTGTACATGTATTGGGCAAATTGTACAGCAAAACACAATCTCGAGGGAGGGGCAATCAATAGACTTTAACGGATGTGTTGATGAGACCAGAGTTCAAAGGTCAAACACCCTTGACCAGAGGTCAAAGTATTTAACTTGAGTCTGCCTTTGGATCATTGTCTCCAGCAATATTTAGTACATTTTAAGACAGATAAATAAAATCTCAACACGGCATGTCATCAAAAAAAAAAAAGACATAATGCACTAAAAATGTATATTTAAAAATATTTTTTATTCAGTTTTACAAGTATTCAAGTATTATAAGTATTCATGCACATGGAGGCATATACAAGGTTTTCTGATTCTGATACATGTATACACATATGGCATTACGATCAACTGAAAAATCGGTAGCACAGCTTTGCCACTTACACTACATACAGAAAAAAATATATTTGTACATATCCATATAGTCATAACAATAACATGCAATATAATTATCTACCCCTGTCTGGATACACTGTAGACCGCCATGTCGTTCCTTCGTGGTTGGCGTCAACGAGTAACTTCTCCTGTCTCATTCACTTCCACTCAGGACAAAAGAAAAATTCCCGTCAATGTAAATTAGAATCTAAGAAACTTCATTTGACTCTCCGAAAAGCCAGAAGAAGAAAAATCAAAATCACAGGTTGCGTTTGTCTTACATGACAACGGATGCTCCATGTCTACACGGCACAGTCAGTCACATCCTTGATTTGTTTTTTTTTTTAAGTCTGCAGTCACCAAAGCGTCTTCGCACTCACGCCGCCACAAGAGAAAATAAGGACGCTTCTAATTCTGCCAGCATAATTGCCTGATTATAATGAGCTTCTCTCTCTCTCTCTCTTCCCCCTGCCTAGCTCGGCCTTTATTCCTCAATGCGTGCTCGCATGTAGTCTCACACACACACACACGCACACATGCTATATCCTTTTTGTAATATAAATCAGTCTTGATATGAATAAGGAAAATATGCATTCATATATCATGGATAAAACGTGGCGTGTACAATAAATCGTCTGTACGTTAAAATGACGACGCTGACATGGAAAATGAATGTGAAAACTAATCTATTGATATTGTGGCTTTGCCAATGTAACACTGACAAATGGGAAGCTAATGCAATGTCAGGCGTGTGCGTTGAACATCCAGCGATACGTGTTAAAACGTCAAATAAATACATACATACATACATACATACATACATACATACATACATACATACATGCATACATAGTAAAATACTGTACTAAAATACTAAAATAAAATAATAAAATAAAGAATTAAAAATAAAAAAATAAAATACGACATAAATAAAAATAAAACAAAAAATAAATTGCAAAATAAAGTACAAAATAAATTACAACATAAATTACAAAAATAAAATACAAAATAAAGGCACATTTTTCCACATGTAAGAATAATAAAAGGTTACAATGACGTTGCGCTTGTAGCTAAGTGTCAATAACACAACAGAAAAACATGCAGAATTCATTATATATATATATATATATATATATATATATATATATATATATATATATATATATATATATATATATTTATTTATTTAGTGAAACATTTTATTCCGATTATTATTATTGTTTGCCCTGTCACATGGACATTATAACACGTTAGTGCAAATCAAATGTCTCCTTTTTTTAAAATCACTTAAAAAAAGACACATTTAAAAACTTTTCACACCCTTAAAATGTATTTCAACTTGTTTAGTTCAATTGAAAAATAAATTAAAAGTTCTAGAGAGGTTAAAGTTAAACCAAACACCGGTGAGAATGTGGTTGCATAAGTGTGCACACCCTCATATAATTGGAAATGTGGCTGAGTTCAAAATTAACCAATCACATTTAATTTTATAGTCAGTCATTCAACTATTAAATGTGCCTCGAATTAACTCTAAATAACATTTATATAATAAAATAAAATGTCACTGTTTGCTAGCAGAACCTAGGGACCACTATTTGAAATTATTCCGAATTTCCTTCACTCTGTCTGAAGCCACAATTTTATTTTGAAATTTCTTTTGGTGATAAGCAGTGTTATGTTCGTGAATATGTGTTCAAAAACACCCTTTGGAATTATGGCCTCCAAAAATGTAACCTTGGCATCGTCAGATTAGAACAAAGATTTTGTTATAATCAGACACATGTTACATTCCCCCAAAGGCAGTTGAACAGGGGTGTGCAGACTTTTTATATCCACTTGACATGAGCTAGCAAGCCTTGAGTATCAGACCACACCCAAAGTTCTAGTCGTTGTCATTCTCCCTGCATTGGGTTTGACTTTTGCTGCAGCGGCGTCACGGCGTTCCATCAAAATGTGTTCTTCCGTCACCCTAAAGCTGTCTAAACCCAAAAGGAGGCTAAATGAGCGGAGCCACTCATGAATGCTTTTGTTAATTACATTCCCTAATGGGAAACCCACTGAGGGAGAAGCCTCAACCACGTCGTGCGTGAGTGGAAACAAGAGCAGGAAAAACAAGCCCTGCAAGACATGTTTAGGATTCAAATATTTACAAAATGGCTGCGGATTAAAGTGACAACAATAGAAATTCTGCACATCAACGGTAGAGTTGTACACCAATTCCAGATTACAGATCTAATAAGAGACATTCTGTATTGTAAAATTAATACCTATTTGGCAATGTTAAGATATAACAAAATATAAGACAAGAAAATATTACATACAGAATCAAAACGTTAAATATGATGATGATTGGAACTACTATGGACCGAATTTGATTATGGATGTCATTTATTACATAATCCTTTCCTCATCCCACATTGCAGAAAAAAATTGCTCCGAATGCGCGAGAAGACACCATATTAAATTTGATTGAATGAAAGAAATGCATCGACTTCATTTCATAATTAATGGGACAGCAAATTAATTGATCTGAATTCCTTTTCATGGTGAAAATTCATGCGATTTTATTTCCTGTCATCCGTGGCTCTGTTTTAAAAAGCCCCAATTCCCAATTCAAGCAAAAAAAAAAAGCTACTCTCCCTTCTATAAAAGGGCCGTGTTCTACAAATAAATTATTCAGTGGTATTTCATTTGCATTGTAATTTACATTCGCGTACAGTAGATTACACAGACTGAAGAAGGAGGCGGTGCACCAAAGAGAATTACATTCACCACCATTTTCAGTCCTGCTTGTTGAGGAGTTGACTTTTTGTTCTATTTTCTTCCTGCACTTGGTGCGAGTACACTGTTGAGATCAGTGACACATATTTCAAACTACCGTTTGATTAATAAAAGAAGGAAACCGCGTATAATACCACCAACCCCTCCCACACACACAAAAAAATGGCCTTGGCATAAAAAATGAATGATGACATTCAACTGTGAATCTATTTGATTGACTGAGCTTAGATTGTCACTGTAATATTCTCAACATCTTTATTTATATTGTAAGACGAGTGAGCCAAAAGCAGCAGCAGTCACAAAGGAGTTGTCATATGGATTAAACACTACTGAAGGAGTATGGAACTCTCAGAGATACTCTGAAGATTCTAGCTATTATGTTTCATCTAAAAATAACAAGACTGACTAAAAAGACCAGAAGAAGAAAAGCACACAGACTCCAGAGAGTCACATTCAAACAGTACGAGTGATGGTGCCGAGTGTGATATAAAAGAAGCACTACAGTAGGAGGACAACTCACTTTAATTATATTTAATAAGGAAATCGGGCAGACGCGGGAGGTCCTGTATGGAATAACTAAAATACTCAAATAAAGACACGTCTTTGTCTCTTCAGGGGACATTTAGTTTCTGAAATAGAAACGTTGATGTGTATTTATGACAAGCAATTTCATAAGCAATAGCAGCACACAGGGTGGGTTGTGTGCGGTAGATTGAGATTAATTTGAAGGTGGATTGTGACTGCATGGTTTTGCAGTAAGGGACATTCTTATTATCATGAAAATTTATTTTTTTTCATGAAGTGAGAAACAATTGCATGTAGTGGAAAGAAGTAATGCACATGGAGGACTGTCAAAGCCTTGTGTGCTGTCTTAAGCAAAAGTAGTGAAGTCATTTGTGAGTGTTGTTTTAAATAAAATATAAAAATGTAATCTGTAAAATCAAATGCTGAACCCCCTTTCATTTACCATAAATATAATAAAAAAAAGTTTACATAAATATCCGGTAAAATGTGTTTTAAAGTTAAAACTACATTCGAGTTAAAGTCATATTTTTAACATGAGGAGTCAATATTTTATATTTATGTTTTAGAGAATGGACAGATGTATAAAACAACACCTCAAAAAATAAATAATAGAGCAGCGGACATGCATGTCAATAAAGCAATCGAAAAAAATCTGCACTCCTATGGTCCTGTTGGTCCTGCAATCCAATGCGGCTCTCCAATTAAAGCCTGTTAAAAAAATTTACATTAAAGTATCTTCTCTAGTTTTATTTCGGATGAAGACAAACAATTATTAGAGTATATATAATTTTACTATTTTTAAAACCAGTATATACAAATAAAAAGACACTACAAAGCCGATTTTCTCACGGTGAATATACAGGCATATTCTGGGACACCTGTTTACCGGAGTTTCACCGTGACCTCTATCGCTGTTGGAAATACTTGGTAGCGGAGCTACAATCATTTGTTTTGTTTGGGACAATGTAACCCGCTCGGGTGTCTGCGGTGCCAAACTGACTGAAAACAAATATTTCATTTTGTATCATAACGTCGCAAGAAGGGCTTATGTGCACCTCGCCGTGTCATCTCCGCCTCGGAGTGTTGTGTGTTGTCGGCGTTGAGCCTGTTTCGGCTGCACTGCATCAACATGGTATGTGTGACTGCGAGCCCGCGTGTGGCGTGCTGTTTATATTTTCTTCATTTCGTATTATTTGCATTGTTCAAATGTGATTTCCTGTCATCGGACGTGTTTCTTTTGTCTGCTTTGAATAGTGATCTAATCATCCGTTTGCAATGGTGTTCTTCGATTAGCTTCTTGCTTAGCTTACCGGTTGCTAACTCTTAGCCTGCGCTTGATCTCGTTTCATGATTTTACTGCATTTAGAAACATTGTTGACATTTTAAATGAGCCTGACGTGCTTTAGTTTTGTTGTAAATTACATTCTGTTGTTTGTTGTTGAAGGGTCATAATTTTGTCCAGATCAGAGAGCCTATATTGGCCACAAGACTACCTGTCTGCGTTTTATGGCAGCTCAGGTGTCTTGCTTGTACCCGAAACAGCTTATTTGACCCCTGGATGCCCTTCGATTGACTGGTCTTGAATTGTGTGTTATCATTTTTTTGTGTAAATTAATAAATATATCAATGAGCAGTTAATCCAAATTACGGATTAATAACAAACTATTCTCGAACCAACCATCTATCTGTGCACATTCCGACCCATTTATCCTCACAAAGGTCGCAGGGGTTGCTAGAGCACATCTCAGCCGGCTTTGGGCAGTATGCCGGGGACACCCTGAACTGGTTTCGAGCCAATCACAAGGCACAAAGACGTGAGAGTGTTCAATTAGGCTGCTATGCATGTTTTTGGAATGTGAATGAGTACTCGGGGGAAACCCACATAGACTTGGGGAGAACTTGCGCACACCACACAGGAAGGGAGCCGGGAGAGAACCCATGCGTTCTGCACTCTGATGTCAACGTGCTAACGTGCTAAATTTCCCCAACATTTCCCCTTTTCTAGACATTTTGGTTAATGTCAAGTTCATATTAAAGTGTCAGTACTTTTTCCATCCCATGCTCTTCGCTTTAGTGTAAAAAAGGAGCTGGTTAGCTTGTCTTACAACAGGTTTTATCCATGAATTTACAGTATCAATACATTTGTGACAGCTCCTCCAGTCTGTCTTTTTTATAACCTTATGATAACACCAGAGCTGTGTGAGCTAAGGTTTATTTTCCCGGCTGTTGTCTTTTCACCATGACTTAGCGGCCAGCTGCTTGAGGAAGCGGAGCAAAGGTGCAGACCCTTAAAAAGATTTAACTTGATGAGGCAGATGTGCATACACTAAACTGTGTATATGTGGCAGATAGAGACCGCAGAAAACATAAATATCACATGCAGCCACACCACAGTTGTATTGATAAGTTAATTTAGGCATCCAACCATCCAAAAGCTCAAAGCAGCATATCTTGTATTGAGGCAACACTGGCTACTTTGAGCATTTTGATATATTTTCCATAATGTACCTTTTTAAATTGTTTGGATTGGATTAGCCTTTATTAGTCTCACAGACGAGAAATGTACATTTCACAGCAGCAAAGTTATGAAAGGAAGTGCAAAGGAAAGAAAGAAGTAGAAAAACAAAAACCAGGAGCTGCTGGAAAGGCAACCGCTCTCGCGGCGCCATCGAGAAGTCAAAACAACAACAAACCCTGAATGTTATTATTTATGTATTTATTATTATTATGATTACTATTATTATTATGATAATTATTATGATGATTATTATTAGCTGCTGGAAAGGCAACCACTCTCGCTGCGCCATTTTTAAGTCATGACAACACAATATGACAACACAAAGACACGCAGTCATTCAATCGTAAGAACTTTCTGCATTGTCTTTGTTGTATGAAGCAGTTCTAGATGAAAGAGGAGAGGATCGAACCATCCTTTTCACCAGTGGATCAGGGACGTCATGGTGGAATGTGCACGTTTGCTACAAATTAAATGTTGAAAGCAAACATGAAGCTGTAGCATCCATTGACAAAAAGAGATTGTCTCACATCTCCCGTCCCACGTAAATCTGCTTCAATTCCAAGCCGTGACAGCTCTGCGTTGACGCTCCTTTCATCTAATCGCGGGCTCCTCAATTTACTCATATGCCCACTTTACACTGGCAGAATGGCTTTAAAAATGTACACATTAAAAGAAGGGGTTCGGTAAGGTTCTGAGCTCATCTTCAGCTGCAGAGACCCCCTGCCTACCCTCCACAGATTTCAATTGCTTGTCTGATGGAGGGGGGGGGGGTCAAGCAGTATGGGCAAGATAAGAGAAACAGTGCTCGTTCTATTTCCCCCGCGGTGCCAGATCGTTACAGGTTTCCTGTGACCAAAGTTAAGCAGGACCCACCTAAGCAACAGCACATTTTATTTTATTTATTTTTTTGACCTACATAGCACACAGTGGGATGATGTAGGGGTGGAGGTTGGGTGTTTTGAGCCACTGACATTATATTTGACCACCGGTCACCTCTGAGCAAATATAATTGGCACGTTATTGGCACTCTCTCCTCTCTAGGGGGTTTGAGGAATGTATTGACATGTGGTTCGGAAGCTTAGACCAGCCGAAATGGGCTCCAACCCCGTGACCAATTTCAAATGTAGGTCTTGTCTGCCGTTCCGGCCTGTCTGTGACATCTTGTTCTTTTGTCTTGGCTTGGATTGAATTCCCGTTCAAGCAAAACTGGTTTATTTTGATGTGGGATTTTATATATCACGTCTAACCATGACAAACTCTTTATATCAACAAATGTAACAAGTTGGAGTGGAAATGAAAAAAAAATCGCTTTAATGAACAGTTGAGCCAATTTGTCGTGCTTACCAACAGCCATTACTTCCGAACTCGGCTTGACAGTGATGATTGTGCTCTTAAAGGACAACCGACACCATTTTTTGTTTCCTAACTGACATCAAAAAAACGTTTTATAGCATCTAAAATACCCAAAACACGCAGGCTGATATTTTTAGTCAAATGCAAAACACCAATAAAAATGACTTACAGTGTCCAAAATCTGCAAAAAAATTGAGCTGCGAATTAGGCATTTTCCGAAAGTCCCGCCCCCAGTTCGTGACGTCACGCCAAGACATCTTGCACTGCTAGTGAATCAAAACAATGGCTTCAGATTCGGAGAATGTGCTTTATTGTTACACATCCAGTTATGAATATGATTCAAATATTTCTGAAGAGGAAAGCATACATGTTTGCAATCGATTAAAGAATTTATTTGTGCCATTTTGAGGCAGCATTGGGGGAAATCTCTCAACCCAAAAAAGAGCCACAAAATGGCGACCTCCTGTGGCCACCTCCGTTTCCACTGGCTGATAAATTCCTTTTATGACGTTTGGACGCCCTCTTCTGGCCTTCTGGCGGCTTTTGGGTGCAACACGAGGTCCCCAGACCAAAACAAGTACAGCAAAATACATTGACGTAATGGAAGGATCGCTACAATGCGTCTTTTTTACGGTAAAGGGCGGTCCTTTAGTGACGTCACGTACGGACTCGTCACCAACTCAAAAACAAGACTTCCTGAATATTCAGTGCGAGTCTTAAAACGTAAAATATAGCTATATGCAGTGGAATTTTTGTAAAATATGCTCAGTAGAAGTCATTTGAAGTGATTTTACAAATTATGGACACAACTTGTCCGGAGACGTCGGTTGTCCTTTAAAGTCTCCCAAAACTGCTTCAAAATGACCTCGGAAATGGCGAGTTTCAGAAGGTCCCGCCCGTTTGTTCGTGACGTCACACCAGGACGTCTTCGCCTTGCTCTAGAATCAAAACAATGGCTTCAGATTCGGAGAAGATGCTTTCTTGTTACTTATCCAGTTATGAATATGATTCAAATAGTTCTGAAGAGGAAAGCATAAATGTTTGCAATTGATTAAAGAAGCCCTTCCGTATCAATTCGAGCCATCCAGACTCCAAAGTAGCTCCCAGAAAATGCACAAGATGGCGCACAAGCTCCGTTGGAAATGGGCTGATTTGTCTGCTGAGAATTTGTGTCCAGTTTTATGGTGTTAACGCAATCGGTAGTGTTGGTGCGACACACAACGATTAACCATCGCATTATGTGTTTTTCCTTCTGATTTCGCCATCAACACGATGTTTTCAGACCAAACAAAGTACCGTAAAATGCATTGTGTGTCGCTTTCTCGGTCAGAATATTGATATTGAACATTGATCCGGGCGCGGGGGATTGATATTGAGCTGCTGGAGTTGCGTTTAGCTTTATTTCCCTACAGTTGTCGCGTCAGCATTTCGTTCTCGAACGCGACGTTATTGCAGATTGAATGGAAATATCATAGTTGGACCGTATACTTTCCTTCTAGGGGGAAAACAAATCGTGTTCTGTTGTCAATAGATTTTGTAATAGTATCACATGCTGCTAGGCCACGCTATCGAAAACTTGGATCGCTTCACTAGAAATGAAATTGAGTTTTCCTTTTAAATGTCACTTAAAATGTTCTGTTTTCACAGGGTGTGATCGGTGTGCAGCTGGTGGTTACCATGGTAATGGCCAGCGTGATACAAAAAATCATACCTCATTATTCCTTCGCACGATGGCTACTTTGCAGTGGCAGGTAATTCACGCTGTCGCACAGATTTGTTTGTTTATTTGCAGTTCAATGACTGTCCTTGAATTCTAAAAACAGTTTGGAGATTAATAATTGAGATGAAAATAAGGAAAATATTGGATAGAAGAATGACCCAAAAAAATAATGAGAATAGTGCATAATAAAATATCAAATTTTATCTCCCCTAATTGGCCCGGCACATGCTTTTGTTTATATTAATAAACAACATTTTAAAACAGATTTAATAATTCATTCTCTCTTTACGGAGCCATGAATACAGTTTCTGTTTCAAAAAGGTTTTACTCTGGCTTTGTCATTGATTTTGTTAAAACTAAACACAAAGGAATAATAATAAAAAAATAAGATAAATACATAAATAATAAATGCATAAACAAACAATTAAACAAATAAATACATAAATAGCATATACAAAAACAAACACATCGGATAATACACAAACAAACGAATAAACTAACAGATTAAATAAATAATTACACAAATAAATAATTAAACAACAAATAAACACATACACAAATAAATAAATACATGAATAAATTGAATAATACATAAGCAAATGAATAAAGAAATAAATTAATAAAACGGTAACAACCTAAATGAATAAGCACATAAAAAAACAAATAAACACATACGCGAATAAATATGTAAATAAAAAAATACATAAACAAACAAATTGAATAATACATAAACAAATGAATAAACTACCAGATTAAATAAATAATTACACAAATAAATAAATAAAAAACAAATGAACACATGCACGAATAAATACATAAATAAAGAATAAACACATAAACGAATAAACTACCAGATTAAATCAATAATTACAGAAATAAATAAAACACATAAGCGAATAAATACATAAATAAACACACATATAAATAAATAAACACACACACACGAATATATACATAAATAAACAAATTAATACATGAATAAATAAACGAATAGATAAATGAATAAATACATTAATAACTACATGAAAAAAATACATAAATGCATAAATACACAAATAAATAAACAAATAAATGAATACATGAATGAATAAACGAATAAAGGCATACATGAATAAATGAATAAACAAACAAATAAATAAATGAATAAATACATTAATAAATACATGAAAAAAATACATAAATGCATAAATACACAAATAAATAAACAAATAAACGAATAAATGAATACATGAATGAATAAACGAATAAATGCATTCATGAATAAATGACTAAACAAATAAATAAATCAGTAAATAAATACATTAGTAAATACACGATTAAATAAATAAACAAACATTAAAAAAATATAAATAAATAAATAATTCAGTGGCTATCGTATGTGTGTGATTCATAATCGGAGGTCCCTGTTGTTTTCCGAATGATCATATGATCAACTCTTTTCATCAACCTAATCTTGACAACAAAAATCATCAAGATAAATGTATGGTCCTTTTTTCCTCACATGCTTGTCCCACATTGCCCTCGTTTTTACTAGTCTGCGGTGGTATCAGCACCCTACGGAAGATGAGTTGAGGAACCTCGCTGGGAAACAGAAAGGCCAGAAGAGGAAAGACAGGTATGTGTGCGCGCGACAAACGGCTTCTACACGCTAACCTGTAGAAGATACGCAACAATTATGTGATGTCATCTGAAGTCGAAAAGAAAGAATAACTCTCTCTTTTCATGATTGCTGTTTTGTCATTTTTTCATTTCAATTAACTCATTCACCGCCAGATGATGTGCAAAAATGTGTCCATTCCAGTGCCAGGGTTTTTGTCATTGTCACTCAAATTGGAGGAGCCACGGAATAATGAGCATAAACATAAACGGAATAATGATTACATAAACATTCAATTTAGCGTAAGAACATTTGGACTCCCTTCTGTAATCCGGAAGAAAAGAGTTAATTCCTAAATCATATGGGTCTGGAGTTATATGAGCTTGAAATGAGGGCGGCTGTCCAAAATACAATGCAATACATTGGTTTATATAGCTTTTTAAACAACAGCCAAAGCTGTAACAAAGCGCTAACATGGACAAAAGGGAAATGCTACCCGCTCGTGGAAGGGAAAAAAACATTGCCTGAGGCCATATCCAGCGCTTTATCGCACCCAAACAAGAAAAAAAAACCTGAACAAATTCGGGAATGGCACTCGGTCATATTTTCAATTCCCGAATAAATTTGTGAATGGCGGTGAATGAGTTAAAATACTTTTTTTTGACTTCTTTTTTTTTTTACACCAGGAAGTACAATGGTCACATAGAAAACAAGCCGCTAACGGTACCCAAGGACATCGATCTTCAACTTGAGACAAAATACATCACTGAAGTCGACACATTAGGTACAAACATATCCCCCCCCCTTTTTTCTTATTTTTATTGTGCTAGCATTCTCAATATAGATTTACCGTATTTTCCGGTGTATAAGGTGAACCCAAAAGCCTTGATTTTCTTTAAAAGAGGACCCTGCGCCTTATACGCAGGTACGCCTTATACGTGAAGTAATATTAAGCCACAACAGGTCTGTTAGCAGCCACCGACTCCTTTCCCCTCTGTAGAAGAAGTCATGCGTGACCTCAGCCTCTAATTTCGCAACTTATAATGTGGTGTGCCTTATATTTGGAAAACTTTGATATATTTATCATATTTGGAAGCTTTTTTTCATTCATTGAACGGCAGGTGTGCCTTATAGTCCGGCGCGCCTTATCTATAGAAAAAGTTTGAAAATACACGATTCATTGGGGGTGCGCCATATACTACGGTCCACCTTATACACCGGAAAATACGATACAGTGATACCTTGACTTACGAACGCTTCAGCTAATTAACTTTTCGCCTTGCGAATGTTAAATTCGTGCGAAAATAGTCTTGGCATACGAAAGATTTTTTGGGAAACACACGGAGCGCCACAATGAGTGATGTGTTGTTCACAAACGAGTCGGTTCTTGGGGCTCCTAACACCTGGAAATGGCAACTCCCAGTCCCCAGTCTTCGGTTAAAGCCGCACGCGATTGGTCAAGATCCGTGGTAGAGGAGGGAGGGGTCACACGCGCAGCAGAAGACACGCAGCAGTGAGATGGGGGAGGGGTTACAGAAACAGAGCTGTACATGAACAGAAAACGCAGACGACTGAGCTTGAAACAAAAAAAAAAAAAAAAAAGTGAAATTAAAAAAAAAAGTGAAAAGGTGAGAACAAGGATAGAAAACACTGTGAAATTTGGACCCGTTTCAACTTTATTGAGTTCAAAGGCAGAGTGTAGACTGCAGAGAAAAGACAATCAAGGGAACCAACTATTAATGAAGTTCCTTGTGTGTCTGCCTGCATCTGTTGCTGTTGCAAGATCACAACTTCCAAGATGTACAACCCAGAGCTCCTTGAGACACTTTATGCAAAAAGCTATCCATTCAATCAAGCCATCAACGACCATCAAAAAGGTAAATAAAACGACTTGATTATACAGTACAGTTTATTTCGTTAATTACAATACCATAGCATATTTATTATACATAAACTAAGGTATATTGTGTGTAGTATTAAGGCTTATTTAGTTGAAAATTATGTTTTATGGGGACCTGTGAACGGATTATTCTAATTTTAATGGTTTCCTATGGGAAATTAATGTTTGGAATACACACTTTTCACCTTACACACACTTTCTGGGAACCAATTAAGTTCTTAAGCCGAGGTATCACTGTATGTACAATAATTCTATCAGATATCATTCATATTATTTTGGTTATACACTGTAAAATACAGTAATTTTGAAAAAAAACTAAAATAAAATCTTTTTCTGTGCCCTTTAAGCATTGCACTACTTCCCAGAGTTCCAGTGGCTGGTTGATTTCACGGTAGCGGCAACTGTGGTTTATCTTATCACGGAGCTTTACTACAGCGTTGCTCAACCCTCAGGAGAGATGAACATCAGTGTGGTGTGGTCCATGCTCGTGCTCGCCTTTGTCATGTATCCTTCAATCGCTCCTCGCATGATGTCACGCCAAACATCCTCTCGACCGACAACAGCTCCACGCTGCGTTAGAATCACACAAATGTTACAGAAACCAAAAACCTTTTAAAAAGATCTGCTTTTGTGGCTTTCCAAATGACACCAGAAGGTCGGGTTTTTTTTTGTTGTTGTTTTTAAAGCAGCTTCTACAAAACCCCTCTCGTTTGCCTCGCAGACTATGAGCAGCTATAAAAAGAGGAGATGGCTTTGACAGTCCTTATAACAGCACTGAACAATAACCTTTAATATCAGATATAAATTGTCCCTGACGGAGCGACAAGAAAAATATATATTTTTTTATTTCTTCCAATGGTGGCCCATTTCCACGAACACACACTCTCATCTCAATTAGTCATTGGGTGTCATCCGCTGGAAGGAACAAACTACTTTTCTAACATTTTAATTTTTTAAAAAAGGGATTGATTCTGATTTTTCTCCTGGAAATTCATGTGCTTGACGAATAAATAAATAACAAATACAGTTATAATTATGATCAATATGAATTAATAAATTTATTTATAAATTTATAAATAAATTTAATAAAAAATAAAAAAACTACTTTACTTTACTTTACTGATTGTAAATTAATAAAAAATAAACTAATAAATAGATATAAAACATGTATACATGACTAAATAAAAATATAAATAAATACATAAACAAATAAATACATCCAATTATAATTATAATAATTATGAACTAATAAATTAACTAATAAGAAAATAAACAAACAAATAGATAAATAGATATAAACAAATAAATAAATACAATTATATTTATAATCATAATAATTCATCATTAAATAATAATAATAATAATAATACATTTAATTTACAAGCGCCTTTCTGGACACTTTACAATTAAAAGAACAATACACAAAACAATAAAACCATAAATAAAATGAAAAATAATAAAATAGCTGATTAAACTAGACCATGAGTGAAATAAATTAATAAGCAATAGAATTACTAAATGCATAAACGAAGGTTGGCAAAACACCCGCTTTGTGTTTTTAATAATAATAATAATAATACACTACATTACATTTTAATTGCCTTTCAAAGCTCTCAAGGACACTACAGTCACAGACAAGCATAATTATGATAATCAATAAAATGCAATCACAAATAGAATGCAATAAATTATAATTATAAATACCAAACAAATACAATTATAAATAGAAACGAGAGAGCTACACAGAAAATGCAATTTTAAATAGGTGGGTTTTGAGATGGGACTTGAAGGTGGGAAGAGAAGCGATGTTACGAATGTTAAACAAATATGACCAAAAGGCAGCTAATCGGCCTACACTACCGGTGTCAAAGCCAAAGCCCGGGGGCCACATCTGGCCCTCCACATCATTCTATTCGGCCCGCGAAGGCAAATCAAGCATGTCAAGTGCCATGTTGCTTGCTCAAGTCCGAACCAAATGTTAAAATGATCGTAAGTAAACCACAATAACAGTCATTATTTTTTATTTCAGATTTGAAAACTTGTTTTGCTTCCTTTCTCCTTCATAACCCGCCGCGAAGGTCGATTTGTCATGACTGTGATGACACCTTAGAGATGTTGCAATATGTTCTCCTTTATTAAGTCATTTCAAACTTCAAGTCCTTCGATGTTAAATACCCACGCTTCCGTGCTTTCTTTGTCTGTAAGGGAAACCAAATCATTTCAGCTTGAATGTGTAGATCCAAGCGGCAATGGCAGCAGCAGGCGAGGCTCTAAAATGATGCGGTGATCTCCTAGCGGGCTTGACTGCCGGCACCTTTATGGTCCGCGGCTCCCTGCTATTTTTGCTACGCTGAATGATGGCCTAATAATATGCATTATCCGTGCCGCCAAGCATAGGAATCAATCTTTTCCAGTGCGCCTGGTCAACCTCGGCTCGCCGCGGTCAGATGGTGTGTCATTTCCCGAACGACGTCAAAGATTGGAGACCTAAATTTTCCCGCCGCGGCACCTGACAGGGAATAGACCGAGGAGCGGATGACATGGGACTATGAATATGACCCAGCGTGTATTTTTTTTTTTTTCAATATATGTGCTAATGGAGGAGCACTTGATTTTTCACTTTTCCCGTTTCATTTGCGATGACCGTGTTTAAGACGATCTGGACCAGGAGACGACACTGCGCTGTTAGCATTTGAGTTTTGCAAGATCACTTTAGTCCCCGAACTCTGTCGCTGCGCTCCCTGTTGGATGCCCCCTGAAAAGTGAATTATCGGTCATTTTGGGTGTAATAAATACAATAAAAACATTCACAAATGAATACATAAATAAATCCTTAAAAAATATGCAATTACATAAATAAAGAACATTCAATTTATAATAATTAGTAAATTAATTAATAAACTAATCTATACATTAATAAATATGTAAATACGTATAGTAACTAAATTATTAAGTACATAAATAACATTCTTAATATAATAATTAGAAAATTAATTAATTAACAAATAATGTAACAAATAGATAAATAGATATAAAAAAAAAATAAATGCATAACTAAATAAATACAATTATAATGAGGATAATTAATAATTAGTAAAATAATTTAATAAACAAATGAAAGAAAAATAAATGCATAAATTAATATAAGATGAATACATAGATGAATAAATAGCTAGATTAATAAATAACATTACAATTACAATCATAATAATGAATAATTATAGATCAATAGATATAAACAATTAAATAAATGCACAAATGAATAAAGAAATACAATGATAATTAGTTAATTAATTAATTAATTTACAAATAAACTAACAAATAGATAAATAGATATGAACAAATATACATGCATACATAAATAAATGAATACATAGATAAATAAATAGATAGATAAAGAACATAATTACGATCATAATAACGAATAATTAATTATTTAATTATCAAATGAATTAACAAATAGATGGATATAAAAAATAAATGCCTAAATGAATAAATAAATAAATACAATTATAATGAGGATAATTAATAATTAGTAAAATAATTTAATAAACTAAAGAAAAATAAATAAATGCATAAATGAATACATAGATAAATAAATAAATAACATTACAATTACAATCATAATAATGAATAATTATAGATAAATAGATATCAACAAATAAATGCACAAATGAATAAAAAATAACATAATTATGATAGTTAATAATTAGTTAATTAATTTACAAATAAACTAACAAATGGCTAGATGTGAACAAATACATGCATAAATGAATAAATAAATAACATAATTACAATCATAACGAATAATTAGTACATTATTTAATGAATTATCAAATAAATTAACAAATAGATAAATAGATATAAACAAAGAAATAAATGTACAAACAAATAAATAAATAAAATTATAATTATGATAGTTATGTTATTTGTAAATTATTATAGTTATATACTTATTATTATTATATAACTATATAGTTATATTATTATGATTATAGTTATTTGTAAATTAATTAATTTACAAATAAACTAACACATTGATAGATAGTTTTGAGCAAATAAATGCATAAACAAACGTTGCCTTGTACAATGTTCTGTTTTGATGAACTTGCATGTCCTTCCAATAAAAGTCCACACGACTTTGTTCCAATAAAGGTTTTTATGATGTGGGGAAAAAATGCAACTAAAATAAAACTCGACTTCAACTTGTCTTCATTCGCTAACATGTTATCACCCATTACGTCGTCAGAAAAGAAAAACAATAAAGACCAGAATAAAATGTGGAAAATACTTCAAATGTTCTATTGGAGCCACATTCCTTGACTGTGAATTCAGTAAGATTCTCTTCTCTCTGACGACTCACTATTTTAAGCTGGAAGAAGGAGGCGAGCGCTCCCTCTGCATCACGTTCGGCTTCTTCTTCTTTGTCAAAGCCATGGCCATTCTCATCGTCACTGAAAACTACCTGGAATTCGGCTTGGAAACTGGTGAATGCTGCTACGCACGTCGCAGTCCTCAACGCTCACTTTCTGTCATTCTCCAGCTGAATTTTTCTTTCTTTCTTTATTTTTGTCTGCGTTGAAAGGTTTTGCCAACTTCTCTGATAGCGCGCTGCAGTTCCTGGAACACCAGGGGTTGGAGTCGCAGTGAGTTTCGTTTCGGTCAAGTTCATTTGGCCTTCAAAAAGTCATCTTAACTCATTAAAATCTGTTTTTCTCTCCTTATCAGAGGTCCCATTTCAAAACTTACCTTCAAGCTAATCCTCGCTTTCCTCTGCGCTCTGATTGGAGCCTTTTTAACCTTTCCGGGTCTGCGGTTGGCCCAGATGCATCTGGACGCCCTCAATGTGACCACGGCCAAATTTACACAGTGAGGCACAATATTTCTTTGTTTACCTTTTATTTTGTTCGATATTTGTACTGCTTATTGGAATTTGATGCGTACCAAAAAAAAAAAAAAAATCCATAGCTAATTCACTGCCAGACGATGAGCAAAAATGTATCCACTCCACTGTCAGGGTTTTCGTCATTTTCACTCAAATTGCAGGACCCACAGAATATTGAGTTGTAGGACTACATTAACATTCAATGCAGCGTTAGAAGCCTTAGACCACTGGTGTCAAAGTCAAGGCCCGGGGGCCAAATCCGGCCCGCCGCATCTTTTTTTTTCAGCCCACGAAAGCAATTGAAACTTGTGAAATTTCGCAATTTGCTAAAATCCTGACCAAAATTTCACATTTTGGGATGTAAACCATAATAACAGTCATTATTCTGACTTTAGATTTGAAAACTAGTTCTTCATTAATTTGTTGTGCGCACTATACGTAATATGTGGAGGGGATTAAACATTCTAATAGCTTCCTTAAATTCACAACTGCCCTCGAGAGGAAACCGTAACTACAATGTGGCCAAAACATGACTTTGACACCCTTGCCTTAGACTTTCAGCAGAAAAAAAAGAGTTAATTCCTGCAGTATTTGGGTATGGAGTTATCTGGGCTTGAAATGGGGGCGGCTGTACAAAATGCAATACAATACATACATATTAATTTATATAGCGCTTTAACAACAGCTGGAGCTCACGGAAGGGAAAAATATTGCCAGAGGTATGACACGCGCTTTTTCGGTACCTTCCGCAAGAAAAACTAAAACCTGAACAAATTCCGCAATGGCGCTCCACGTCACACATTTCAATTCCTGAATAAATTTGGGAATGGCAGCGAATGAGTCAATACAATTTTTTCCGTTTTTTTTTTTTTTTTTACAAATAACATTTTCAAGTTCCGCTTGTTCTATAAATGTCAATCCTTTTTCCTCTTTTGAACGTATATTCCATGCACGTATTAACTGTTAATCTCATGTCTCTGAAGAACTTTGCTTCATATCAATTTCCTGTCCCCGCTCATCATGGTCCTGCTGTGGGTGAAGCCTATTACCAAGGACTACATCATGAACCCCACTCTGGGAAAGGACAGTATGCCTTTGTGAGTTGATCAATTTATCTCTCAAATGTAACACGTAGCCTTTCATGAACCGATTTTTGTCCACCATATTTTAGGTTAGTCAACATACCCTCCCATACATCCGCAGGTCATCTAAACACTTTTGGATTGGATTGGATCAGCCTTTATTAGTCTCGTAGTGGAGAAATTTACATTTCACAGCAGCAAAGTGATGAAGTGAAGGACAGCAAACACATGTTGAAAGCAAACACAAAGCTGTCGCATCCATTGACGAAAAGAGATTGTCTCACATCTCCTGTCCCATGTAAATCCGCTTCAATTCCAAGCCGCGACAGTTACACATACACTTCTGATGCTCCTTTCTTCTTATCGCGGGCTCCTCAAGCCATGCATCCAGCGGGGCTGGGAAAATGCTGCCCATTACCAGCGCAAAAAAACACAATCACCCCAGAGCTGTCCAGCAATGACAGTCAAATGGCACCAATCAAAAACGGTGCTGGCAACCGCTCAGCACAGTCTTCTCCTCAATGAATGACGTGGCCAAAACGTCTGAAAAACAATCTGTATCCGTTCCACACGACGCAAAACAACACAAAGTAACAAAAGAAAACCGTGGCTACTCGGGCGCCCTCTTGGGACTTGTTTTGCTGCTATAACATCTCCTGCTCACCTAGAGTTTGAAATATCTGAATGAATTCATTTCCATTCATCCAGAAGAACATTAGTCCACACAAAACTCACCCGACCGAGTCTTAGTGGCCATTGAGTCCATGAAAATTATGTTTGATGGGGACCTGGGAACGGATTATTCTCATTTTAATGGTTTCCGATGGGAAATTAATGTTTGGAATACACACTTTTTCCCTTAAACACACTTTCTGGGAACCAATTCGTAAGCCAAGCTATCACTGTACTCTTTTTCTCCTCAACCGTCCAAATGATGGAGTGATGTAACGCTTAACAAAGAAAAGCTGCCATCCGTCTCATCCTTATGTGACTCAGCACGCCTGTGTCTTCCGTGTCAGGATGGCTGAGCAGACGTACGACACCCTGCGGTTATGGACCATCATACTGATGTGTGCGCTGCGATTGGCGATGATGAGGCATCATTTGCAGGCCTACCTCAACCTGGCGCAGAAAGCGGTGGAGCAGATGAAGAAGGAGGCGGGGCGGATAAGTACCGTGGACCTGCAGAAAATGGTGATTGACATATTTTGCGTCATCATATTTATTCTTAAACGCGACTACTTTTTTCTGCATCTAAAAAAAGCTCATTGGCTGGCTCAGGGGGGTTACTTTGCCTGCTGCGGTGACTCAGGGAAAAAAAACAGTGCTTATGAAAATGATGAAAAGGACAACCGACGTCACTTTTTTCTTTCTTAACTGACATCAGAAAAACGTTTTATAGCATCTAAAATACCCAAAACACGCAGGCTGATATTTTTAGTCAAATGCAAAACACCAATAAAAATGACTTCAAGTGTGCTAAAACTGCAACAAATTGAGCTGCGAATTGGGGATTTTCAGAAAGTCCCGCCCCCAGTTTGTGACGTCACACCAAGACGTCTTGCATTGCTGGTGAATCAAAACAATGGCTTCAGATTCGGAGAATATGCTTTCTTGTCACACCTCCAGTTATGAATATGATTCAAATAGTTCTGAAGAGAATTTTTCTGCTTATTTTAATTCAATTTTACATACATGTTTGCAATCGATTAAAGAAGTCCTTCCGTGTCATTTTGAGGTGTCTGGACTCCAATGTCGCCACCTGAAAGATTGCACCCAAGCTCCGTTGGAAATGGGCTGATTTGTCTGCTGGGAATTTGTGTCAACTAGTATCAAATAGTAGTCTTAGTGCAACACACAATTCTCCATCGCGTTATTTATGTGTTTTCCTTCTAATTTCGCCGTCAACATGAAGTTTTCAAACCAAACAAAGTACCCAAAATGCATTGTGTGTCGCTTTCTCGGTCAGGGGCGTTCCAAATGTGACATCACGTCAGGCATCGTCATCAACTCAAAAACAAGACTTCCTGAATATTCAGCGCGAGTCTTAAAGCGTAAAATATAGCTATATGCTGTGGAATCTGTGTAAAATACGCTCAGTAGAAGTCATTTGAAGCCATTTTACAAATTATGGACACAACTTGTCCGGAGGTGTCGGTTGTCCTTTCAGGCTTTTTAAAACGATGTTCTTGAAACTGCAGCAAACCCGTATCTAGTCCCAGTGGCGGTGCAAATGAGGCATTGTGACGACAGTGCCAGATAAAAAGCAAATATCCGATACTTTGGGCCCACTGTTATTATTATCAGGAGAAAAGGGATCAATCAAAATGAAACTAAATAATAAGCAATTATCGATGATAAATGATCGGTCCAAGTGACTGTTGGTATCTTATCTGTATATTCGAACACAACAAGCTAATGTATTTGGTGTAGTATTGAGTTTGACAGAATTGTCTTCTAAATTCTTTCCTTCAATGTATGGAAATATATTTTAATTTATTTTTATCATTTGTTCTATCGAAGGCTGTTTCTGCCAGTTTAAAAAAAGGAAGTCACTGGCTGAATTCTTTTAATGTTGCTTTTTTTTACTGGATTGAAAACGAACTTAGAAAGGAGGGTTAATCTTGAAAGCTCAGAAAATATGTATATATATATATTTTTAACTGGCTTTTTTAATTCCTATTACTTTATATATGTATTTTTCCTGTTTTCTTTTTCTTTTTCCTTTCTTACTTTTGGTATTTTTTTCCCACATCGGGGAACACATTTAATTTGACAAAGACAGGTTAGATTAAAATAGTTTTTATTTATTTAGGTATCTATGTTTATTTTATTTAAATTTAATTTATTTTTTCTGCTTATTTTAATTCAATTTTATTATTGTAATTTTATTTCATTTTTATTTTATTTTCTTTAAATATATTTTAAATGTATGTTATTTCTGTTCATTTTATGTTATTATTTTATTATTATAATTTTTTTAGATTTTTATTTTTATTCTGATTCTTTCATTTATAATTTTTAGCTTTATTTTTATTTTATTTGTATTTTTATTTAATATTGATTTTATTTGTATTTTATTTTTTTATTTAATTTTAATATTTATATTTATTTTTATTGTATTGTATTGTGTTTTTATTTTAATTTAAATTTTGTTGTGTAAGTGAGTAAAAATATTTTTTATTTATTCATTATTGTATTTATTTATCTATTCTCATTCCTATTTTATTTTTCGTTTTATTTTTATTTGCATTGTAATTTTATTTAATTTTAATTTCATTGTATTTTATTTCTATATTTTTTATATTTTATTTTATTTGTAATATTTATTTTTATTTCTATTTCTATTTTTTATATATTGGATTGTGTTTTAATTTAATTGTTTGATTTTAATTGTTATTTATTTTTATTTTTGTTGTGTAAGTTGGTAAATTATTTTTTTATTCATTATTTATTTATCTGTTTATTTTATTTTAATTTAATTTCTTTTTTTTCTATTTGTATTTTATTTTTTAATTTTACTTCATTGTATTTAATTGTATTTTTTTATTTCATGATATTTTATTTTAATTTGTATTTATTTTTCTTTTATTTAGTTGCTTATTTTTAACTGGTGCCAATGGGCTTCCGTAACCTACTACTACGATCTACTTTTCCCATTTTAAAAATGTTTAATTGCTGACTGTGACTACCACCCTGTTTGTCTTCCAGGTCGCACGTGTTTTTTACTACTTGTGTGTCATCGCACTACAGTATGTGGCACCGCTGGTGATGCTGCTGCATACGACTTTGCTGCTAAAAACCTTAGGTGAGTCTTCTCCATGACATACAGTGAGACCTCAACTTATGAACTTAATTGGTTCCCAGACAGTGTGTGTAAGGCGAAAAGTGTGTATCTAAAAAAAAAATTCCCATAGGAATCCATTAAAATGGGAATAATCCGTTCCCGGGTTTCCATAAAATATACTTTTCAACTAAATACGCCTTAAAACTACACACAACATACCTTATTCTATGTATAATAAATGTGCTATTGTATTGTAATGAACGAAATACACTGCATTGTATCATAAAGTCACTTTATTTACATTTGTGATGGTCATTTATGGCTTGATGGAATGGCGTTGGAGGTCGAAGGTCAAAGGGAATTGCTGTTTGGAAAGAGAGGCGCATTACATGAGGACTGTAATTAAAGAAATAAACTGTGCTGTAAAATAGTTTTATTTACCTTTTTGATGGTCGTTGATGGCTTATGGAAGGAGAGTCACCTTCGATAAGGACTGTTGGTAACTTAACCTCTGGTGCTGTTCGGTCGTGTGCTTCCGCCAAAGATCACTCCGCCAGCCGTGGTGGGTGTGTATTATGAAAATAGTGCTTATTATAAGGTTTAATTTTCAGAAATTTGACGTTTGTAAGACAAAAAGTTTGTAAGTTGAGGTCTCACTGTATTTATTATATCCGCTGAAAAAAACATCCAAACTACTGATGAATTCATGCCCCCTTTTCTGATATCAGGTGGACACTCATGGGCTTTCCGTGTTGAAGAACAGCTACCTTGCACGCATCACATAGACTCTGTAGCGGCGGAAGCGCCCATAGCGCCCCCGTTGCCGGAGACGGGAACTCGCGTTTCCGCTGCCCAACTCTCCGTCGCCCTGGGGGGCCTGAAGACGGTCTTCAGTCCTCTCCTTTTCCGAGGTCTCTTCTCTTTTTTTGCGTGGTGGATCGCCGCCTGCCTCTTTTCCACGTCCCTCTTTGGTCTCTTCTACCATCAGTATCTCATGGCGGCATAACGCAAGGAGTCGCCAACTCGCCGCACTGACTCGCCATATCGTCGGAACTAGCGGTTTGACTACCAGTGCTTCCTCCGCAGATGAAAAATTCTGTCTTTATATTCACTCCTTACTTTTTTTTTTTTAAATTCATGTCACAATATTTCATACATGAGCTAACAATCACATACATGTGACTGACATTGTAACAGTGGAGGTGTCCTTGATTTGATCAAGACGTTTTTCATACTGGACACAGTTACACAAACTTAGCAATTTTTAAAGGACAACCGACGTCACTTTTTTTGTTTCCTAACTGAGATCAGAAAAAACGTTTTATAGCATCTACAATACCCAAAACACGCAGTATGATATTTTTATTCAAGTGCAAAACACCAATAAAAAATGACTTAGTGTCCAAAATCTGCAAAAAAAATTGAGCTGCGAATTGGGCATTTTCAGAAAGTCCCGCCCCCAGTTCGTGATGTCACGCCAAGACGTCTTTCCTTGCTGGAGAATCAAAACATTCCGTGTCATTTTGAGGCATCGCGGATGGGGAAATGTCGCACCCAAGGGAGGCAGAAAATTTTATTTGCCGTGTAGGGAATTAGTCAGCCCGTTTCCACAGGCTGATAAATTCCTTCCATGGAGCTTGGTCGCCCTCTTCTGCCTCTTTTTGGTGCAACACGAGGTTTTCACACCAAACAAGTACAGCAAAATACATTTACGTGATGGAAGGACTGCTACAATATGTCTTTTTTTCGGTCAGGGGCGTTCCTTTAGTGACGTCACGTACGGACTCGTCACCAACTCAAAAACAAGACTTCCTGAATATTCAGCGCGAGTCTGAAAATGTAAAATATAGCTATGTGCAGTGGAATCTTTTTAAAATACGCTCAGTAGAAGTCATTTGAAGCCATTTTGCAAATTATGGACACAACTTGTCCGGAGACGTCGGTTGTCCTTTAAATTTGTTTTTGCTTAAAAATTGAATTTATTAATATTTTTTTATTTTTTTTTGGGGGGGGGGGGGGATTTTTATTTTTTATTTTTGTGAAATCAGAAAAAAATATTACTGAATTTGGAGGTTTATGGAGGTTGACTGCAAACGGAAATAGTCACGGAGACACGCTGCCTGTCAATTCTGATGAGCTAAAAGTATTTCATAGTCTTAAAAGGAGCGAGTGGGAGGAGCCAATCAAAGAAGGTTCAAGATTTGTGGGTGTTGTCTGTATGACTATTACTGTGAGGACCACAAACATTTTATACCATACGTAGTGAGGACATTTTTGACAAGTGAGGACCTTTTGGCCGGTCCTCACAAGTTTTTCATTCTAAAGGCTTCTAGAGGGTCTATATATGCATCTGTTAAAGTTTCAGAAAGATCCTCACAAATTCACCGAAAATGATTTTTTTGGTGTGTAATTTCATTTCACTTGGATACACACACTTTTTACTCACTGTGAGTTTTTGTGTGTGTGGGTGGTTAATGAGAGGAAAAAGTTCATACCACAAAAAGGAAAACGACACTTTAACCAAATTCACTGCAGAAGTGAGGACTTTGGATGTACCCATTCAGAAACCTCACTCCTGCTGTTATTTCAGTTTCAAGTCCACTTTTTATTTCTTTGTTTTTAAAGAAGTCGAAGTGGGAAATGGGGTGACATGTAGTGTTCAAATGTAACACTAGTTCTTCTCTAAACTTATTAGCAATGGTGGTCCTCACTCCTTATCTGGAGTTATCCTGACCTCACAACACCATTGAAACGGGAATGTGTGTGTATTTGAAAGACAAAACTCCGACTGAGGAAGGAGATTTGAGCTCATTAAGAGGCAATCATTCGAATGTGTCCAAATGAAGCCGAAGACGTTCCGAAAGATGTCAAAAGAAGCAGCGTTAACCCTATTGAGTTTTTATTTTTATTTCTCATTTCAAACTGAGCCATTTCGAATCAAGCGCGGAGTTACTTCTGAAGAAGCTTTGACTGTTTTAACTCATTCACTGCCAGATGATGTGCAAAAAAATGTTTTTTTTTTTTCTGTGAGTGAGCAGCGGCAGCCACACGCACCAATGTCCAACTCAACCCGGAAGTAACTCAAATAGATAGAAGGCTAGCTAATAAATAGTTAATAGATAGCTACCTAGATAGCCTGCAAGCTAGAAAGCTAATAAATAGTGAATAGCTAGATAGCTAATAGATAGCAAATAGATTTCTAGCTAGCTAGCTAGCTTAGATAGCCAGATAGCTAGCTAGCTAGATAGACACCTGGATAGCTAAATAAAAAAAAGTGAAAAATAGTTAATTCCTAAATTATAGAGATCTGGAGTTATATGAGCTCGAAATGGGGGTGGCTGTTGAAAATACAATGCAATACATACATATTGGTTTATATTGCACTGGAACAAAGCGCTAACATGGAAAAAGAAAAAAAATAGCCCGAGGCCATGGCCAGCGCTTTATGGGCACCCAAACATAAAAAAACGCAAAAGGGGGAATGGCGCTCAATGTCATATTTTGTCATATTCCCAAATAAATTCATGAATGGCAGTGAATGCGTTAATAGCAGAGCGCTCCCGCTCGTGTGCGCTAACGAGATGTGTCGGCTACTGTTGTTGATGCAAAAATGCCTTTTCCGTTTTCCTAACTCCAAGTACTTTTTTAAATATTTCTATATATTTTTTTCTTTTTGAGTGTTTCTAACAAATCAAGTTGACTTCATCAACGGTGCCAAGTTGTCTCCCCTGTCCCCACGGCTGTATCAAACCATGTCCCCACCTTAAGGGCCTTACGAGTTCATGAAGAATTGTGTGTATTTTGTGTTGTCTTTTTTTTTTTTGTAAGTGCAAAACAAAGACCGAAGTGTTTCTCTTGACTAAGCTAATACAGACGTCTGACATTTTCAACGCGGCAGGGCGCAATGTCCAACACTCATTGTGCCATCTTGGATCTTTGCTACTTTTGTTTAAATTCACCTTTTTTTCCCAGTGGGAGACGAGTTGTATTTTAGCACATTCTGACTTGAAACAATGAATGTATCAAGCCTGCCTGATTTGGATATGATTGTTTTTATTTTTATTTTTTCTCTACTTTTGAATCTCCCCACACTTCCTTTTTAGCCATTCTGCTACAAACGTAATGTGGTCAAACAATTCAATTGGTCCTAATGACTGTTTTTATTGATCTCTTTGTTGTATTTATTGAAGTTGTCCAGGCCTGGAAAACATGTATGGTTTTCACGCGATATCTTGCTTAGCGACTTGAATCAGTTTTAATCCTTTTTTTTTCTTTTAGTGGGGCCTGTTCAGTAGCAAAGGAGCTGGGATACTTTCAGGATTCACTTTTCTTCTGTTCAGTACCACTAAAACTTCTTTTTTTTAAATTCCGTTTCATGGATTCACAAAGTAATGAACTGATGTTGCTCCGTTGTGTATTTATTTTGCCATTGCAATTTGTTTTGGAATAAATTATGTTCTATTCTTTGTGGTTTAGCCTGTTAATGACAAATGTAGAGCACATATTAGCATGAAAAAAACGACCATGTATAGTAAGGCGTTTTTGATCCCAAAAAAAAAAATGACCATGTATTGTAAGGCGTTTTTAGCCGAAATAAACTATGTATAGGAAGGCGTTTTTAGCCTAAAAAACTACCATGTATAGTAAGGGATTTGTACCCGAAAAAAACGACCATGTATAGTAAGGCGTTTTTACCCAAAAAAAACGACCATGTATAGTAAGGTGTTTTTAGCCGAAAAAAACGACCATGTATAGTAAGGCGTTTTCCCTCAAAAAAATGACCATGTATAGTACGGCGTTTTTAGCCCAAAAAAACGACCATGTATAGTAACGCGTTTTTACCCGAAAAAACAACTATATAGTAAGGCGTTTTTCGTCGAAAAAAACCACCATGTATAGTAAGGCATTTTTAGCCGAAAAAAAACCACCATGTATAGTAACGCGTTTTTACCCGAAAAAACAACTATATAGTAAGGCATTTTTAGCCGAAAAAAAACCACCATGTATAGTAAGGCGTTTTTAGCCTTGCTATACGCCGTTTTTAGCCGAAAAAAACGACCATGTATAGTAAGGTGTTTTTACCCGAAAAAACGACTATGTATAGTAAGGCGTTTTTACCCGAAAAAACGACCATGTATAGTAAGGCGTTTTTAGCCCAAAAAAACGACCATGAATAGTAAGGCGTTTTTACTCGAAAAAACGACCATGTATAGTAAGGCGTTTTCGCTCAAAAAAACGACCATGTATAGTAAGGCGTTTTTAGCCAAAGAAACGACCATGTATAGTCCGGCATTTTTAGCCCAAAAAAACGACCATGTATAGTAAGGTGTTTTTAGCCTTGCTATACGCCGTTTTTAGCCGAAAAAACCCACCATGTATAGTAAGGTGTTTTTACCCGAAAAAACGACTATGTATAGTAAGGCGTTTTTACCCGAAAAAACGACCATGTATAGTAAGGCGTTTTTAGCCCAAAAAAAACGACCATGAATAGTAAGGCGTTTTTACTCGAAAAAACGACCATGTATAGTAAGGCGTTTTCGCTCAAAAAAACGACCATGTATAGTAAGGCGTTTTTAGCCGAAAAAACGACCATGTATAGTACGGCATTTTTAGCCCAAAAAAACGACCATGTATAGTAAGGCGTTTTTACCCGAAAAAAAACGACCATATATAGTAAGGCGTTTTTCGTCGAAAAAAACCACCATGTATAGTAAGCCGTTTTTAGCCGAAAAAACGACCATGTATAGTAAGGCGTATTTACCTGAAAAAACGACCATGTATAGTAAGGCGTTTTCGCTAAAAAAAAACGACCATGTATAGTACGGCGTTTTTAGCCGAATAAACGACCATGTATAGTAAGGCGTTTTTACTCGAAAAAACAACCATGTATAGTAAGGCGTTTTTAGCCGAAATAAACGACGATGTATAGTACGGCGTTTTTAGCCCAAAAAAACGACCATGTATAGTAAGGCGTTTTTAGCCAAAAAAAAACGACCATGTATAGTAAGGCGTTTTTAGCCGAAATAAACGACGATGTATAGGAAGGCGTTTTTAGCCAAAAAAACGACCATGTATAGTAAGGCGTTTTCGCTCAAAAAAACGACCATGTATAGTAAGGCATTTTTAGCTGAAAAAAACCCACCATGTATAGTAAGGCGTTTTTAGCCAAAAAAAAACGACCATGTATAGTAAGGCGTTTTTAGCCGAAATAAACGACGATGTATAGGAAGGCATTTTTAGCCGAAAAAACGACCACGTATAGTGGGCGTATTTACCTGAAAAAACGACCATGTATAGTACGGCGTTTTTAGCCCAAAAAAACGACTATGTATAGTAAGGCGTTTTTAGCCGAATAAACGACCATGTATAGTAAGGCGTTTTTAGCCAAAAAAAACGACCATGAATAGTAAGGCGTTTTTACTCGAAAAAACGACCATGTATAGTAAGGCATTTTTAGCCCAAAAAAACGACCATATATGGTAAGGCGTTTTTAGCCTTACTATACGCCGTTTTTAGCCGAAAAAAACTACCATGTATAGTAAGGTGTTTTTACCCGAAAAAAACGACTATGTATAGTAAGGCGTTTTTAGCCGAAAAAAACGACCATGTATAGTAAGGCGTTTTTAGCCAAAAAAAACGACCATGAACAGTAAGGCGTTTTTACTCGAAAAAACGACCATGTATAGTAAGGCATTTTTAGCTGAAAAAAAACCACCATGTATAGTAAGGCGTTTTTAGCCAAAAAAAACGACCATGTATAGTAAGGCATTTTTAGCTGAAAAAAAAACCACCATGTATAGTAAGGCGTTTTTAGCCAAAAAAAAACGACCATGTATAGTAAGGCGTTTTTAGCCCAAAAAAAACGACCATGTATAGTAAGGCGTTTTTAGCCGAAATAAACGACGATGTATAGGAAGGCGTTTTTAGCCAAAAAAACGACCATGTATAGTAAGGCGTTTTCGCTCAAAAAAACGACCACGTATAGTGGGCGTATTTACCTGAAAAAACGACCATGTATAGTACGGCGTTTTTAGCCCAAAAAAACGACTATGTATAGTAAGGCGTTTTTAGCCGAATAAACGACCATGTATAGTAAGGCGTTTTTAGCCCAAAAAAACGACCATGTATAGTAAGGCGTTTTTACTCGAAAAAACGACCATGTATAGTAAGGCGTTTTTAGCCGAAATAAACGACGATGTATAGGAAGGCGTTTTTAGCCAAAAAAACGACCATGTATAGTAAGGCGTTTTTAGCCAAAAAAAAACGACCATGTATAGTAAGGCGTTTTTACCCGAAAAAACGACCATGTATAGTACGGCGTTTTTAGCCCAAAAAAACGACCATATATGGTAAGGCGTTTTTAGCCTTACTATACGCCGTTTTTAGCCGAAAAAAACGACCATGTATAGTAAGCCGTTTTTAGCCAAAAAAAACGACCATGTATAGTAAGGCGATTTTAGCCGAAAAAACGACCATGTATAGTACGGCGTTTTCAGGCCAAAAAAACGACCATGTATAGTAAGGCGTTTTTACCCGAAAAAAACGACCATATATAGTAAGGCGTTTTTAGCCGAAAAAAACGACCATATATAGCAAGGTGTTTTTCGCCGAAAAAAACGACCATGTATAGTAAGGCGTTTTTAGCCCAAAAAAACGACCATATATGGTAAGGCGTTTTTAGCCTTACTATACGCCGTTTTTACTCGAAAAAACGACCATGTATAGTAAGGCGTTTTCGCTCAAAAAAACGACCATGTATAGTAAGGCGATTTTAGCCGAAAAAACGACCATGTATAGTACGGCGTTTTCAGGCCAAAAAAACGACCATGTATAGTAAGGCGTTTTTACCCGAAAAAAACGACCATATATAGTAAGGCGTTTTTAGCCGAAAAAAACGACCATATATAGCAAGGTGTTTTTCGCCGAAAAAAACGACCATGTATAGTAAGGCGTTTTTAGCCTTACTATACGCCGTTTTTAGCCGAAAAAAAAACAACCATGTATAGTAAGGCGTTTTTACCCGAAAAAACGACCATGTATATTAAGGCGTTTTTACCCGAAAAAAAATGACCATGTATAGTAAGGCGTTTTTACCCGAAAAAACGACCATGTATAGTGAGACGTTTTTACCCGATAAAACGGCCATGTATAGTAAGGCGTTTTTACCCGAAAAAACGACCATGTATAGTAAGGCGTTTTTACCCAAAAAAAACGACCATGTATAGTAAGGCATTTTTACCCGGAAAAACGACCATGTATAGTAAGGCGTTTTTACCCGAAAAAAACGACCATGTATAGTAAGGCGTTTTACCCGGAAAAACCACCATGTATAGTAAGGCGTTTTTACCCGAAAAAACGACCATGTATAGTAAGGCATTTTCTCTCAAAAAAACGACCATGTATAGTAAGGCGTTATTAGCCGAATAAACGACCATGTATAGTAAGGCGTTTTTACCCGAAAAAAAAAACGACCATATATAGTAAGGCGTTTTTCGCCGAAAAAAACGACCATGTATAGTAACGCGTTTTTAGCCAAAGAAATGACCATGTATAAGGAGTTTTTAGCCCCCCCCAAAAAAACGACCATGTATAGTAAGGCATTTTTAGCCGAAAAAAAACACCATGTATAGTAAGGCGTTTTTAGCCTTACTATACGCCGTTTTCAGCCGAAAAAACGACCATGTATAGTAAGGCGTTTTTAGCCGAAAAAACGACCATGTATAGTAAGGCGTTTTTAGCCGAAAAAAAACGACCATGTATAGTAAGGCATTTTTAGCTGAAAAAAACCCACCATGTATAGTAAGGCGTTTTTACCCGAATAAACGACCATGTATAGTAAGGCGTATTTACCTGAAAAAACGACCATGTATAGTAAGCCGTTTTTCGCCGAAAAAAACGACCATGTATAGTAAGGCGTTTTTAGCCAAAGAAATGACCATGTATAGTAAGGAGTTTTTAGCCCCCCCCAAAAAAAACGACCATGTATAGTAAGGCATTTTTAGCCGAAAAAAAACACCATGTATAGTAAGGCGTTTTTAGCCTTACTATACGCCGTTTTCAGCCGAAAAAACGACCATGTATAGTAAGGCGTTTTTAGCCGAAAAAAAGACCACGTATAGTACGGCGTTTTTAGCCCAAAGAAACGACCATGTATAGTAAGGCATTTTTAGCCGAAAAAAACCCACCATGTATAGTAAGGCGTTTTTACCCGAAAAAACGACCATATATAGTAAGGCGTTTTTCGTCGAAAAAAAACCACCATGTATAGTAAGGCATTTTTAGCCGAAAAAAACCCACCATGTATAGTAAGGCGTTTTTACCCGAAAAAACGACCATGTATAGTAAGGCGTATTTACCTGAAAAAACGACCATGTATAGTAAGGCGTTTTTCGTCGAAAAAAACCACCATGTATAGTAAGGCATTTTTAGCCGAAAAAAAACCACCATGTATAGTAAGACGTTTTCGCTCAAAAAAACGACCATGTATAGTACGGCGTTTTTAGCCGAATAAACGACCATGTATAGTAAGGCGTTTTTAGCCCAAAAAAACAACCATGTATAGTAAGGCGTTTTTACCTGAAAAAAACGACCATGTATAGTAAGGCGTATTTACCTGAAAAAACGACCATGTATAGGAAGGCGTTTTTACTCGAAAAAACGACCATGTATAGTAAGGCGTTTTTACCCGAAAAAACGACCATGTATATTAAGGCGTTTTCGCTCAAAAAAACGACCATGTATAGTAAGGCGTTTTTAGCCGAATAAACGACCATGTATAGTAAGGCGTTTTTAGCTGAAAAAAACGACCATGTATAGTAAGGCGTTTTTCGTCGAAAAAAAACCACCATGTATAGTAAGGCATTTTTAGCCGAAAAAAACCCACCATGTATAGTAAGGCGTTTTTACCCGAAAAAACGACCATGTATAGTAAGGCGTATTTACCTGAAAAAACGACCATGTATAGTAAGGCGTTTTTCGTCGAAAAAAACCACCATGTATAGTAAGACGTTTTCGCTCAAAAAAACGACCATGTATAGTACGGCGTTTTTAGCCGAATAAACGACCATGTATAGTAAGGCGTTTTTAGCCCAAAAAAACGACCATGTATAGGAAGGCGTTTTTACTCGAAAAAACGACCATGTATAGTAAGGCGTTTTTACCCGAAAAAACGACCATGTATATTAAGGCGTTTTTACCCGAAAAAAACGACCATGTATAGTAAGGCGTTTTTACCTGAAAAAAACGACCATGTATAGTAAGGCGTTTTTACCCGAAAAAACAACCATGTATAGTAAGGCGTTTTTACCCGAAAAAAATGACCATGTATAGTAAGGCGTTTTTACCCGAAAAAACGACCATATATAGTAAGGCATTTTTCGTCGAAAAAAAACACCATGTATAGTAAGGCATTTTTAGCCGAAAAAAAAACACCATGTATAGTAAGGCGTTTTTACCCGGAAAAACGACCATGTATAGTAAGGCGTATTTACCTGAAAAAACGACCATGTATAGTAAGGCGTTTTTCGTCGAAAAAAACCACCATGTATAGTAAGACGTTTTCGCTCAAAAAAACGACCATGTATAGTACGGCGTTTTTAGCCGAATAAACGACCATGTATAGTAAGGCGTTTTTAGCCCAAAAAAACGACCATGTATAGTAAGGCGTTTTTACTCGAAAAAACGACCATGTATAGTAAGGCATTTTTAGCCGAAAAAAACCCACCATGTATAGTAAGGCGTTTTTACCTGAAAAAACGACCATATATAGTAAGGCGTTTTTCGTCGAAAAAAACAACCATGTATAGTAAGGCGTTTTTACCCGAAAAAACGACCATGTATAGTAAGGCGTTTTTACCCGAAAAAAATGACCATGTATAGTAAGGCGTTTTTACCCGAAAAAACGACCATGTATAGTAAGCCGTTTTTACCCAAAAAAAACGACCATGTATAGTAAGGCGTTTTTAGCCGAATAAACGACCATGTATAGTAAGGCGTTTTTACCCGAAAAAACGACCATGTATAGTAAGGCGTATTTACCTGAAAAAACGACCATGTATAGTAAGGCGTTTTTACTCGAAAAAACGACCATGTATAGTAAGGCGTTTTTAGCCGAAATAAACGACGATGTATAGGAAGGCGTTTTTAGCCAAAAAAACGACCATGTATAGTAAGGCGTTTTTAGCCAAAAAAAACCGACCATGTATAGTAAGGTGTTTTTACTCGAAAAAACGACCATGTATAGTAAGGCGTTTTCGCTCAAAAAAACGACCATGTATAGTAAGGCGTTTTTACCTGAAAAAACGACCATATATAGTAAGGCGTTTTTCGCCGAAAAAAACGACCATGTATAGTAAGGCATTTTTAGCCGAAAAAAACGACCATGTATAGTAAGGCGTTTTTAGCCGAAAAAACGACCATATATAGCAAGGCGTTTTTCGCCGAAAAAAACGACCATGTATAGTAAGGCGTTTTTAGCCTTACTATACGCCGTTTTTAGCCGAAAAAAAAAACGACCATGTATAGTAAGGCGTTTTTACCCGAAAAAACCACCATGTATAGTAAGGCGTTTTTACCCGAAAAAAACGACCATGTATAGTAAGGCGTTTTTACCTGAAAAAAACGACCATGTATAGTAAGGCCTTTTTACCCGAAAAAACAACCATGTATAGTAAGGCGTTTTTACCCGAAAAAAATGACCATGTATAGTAAGGCGTTTTTACCCGAAAAAACAACCATGTATAGTAAGGCGTTTTTACCCGAAAAAACGACCATGTATAGTGAGACGTTTTTACCCGAAAAAACGGCCATGTATAGTAAGGCGTTTTTAGCCCCCCAAAAAAAAACGACCATGTATAGTAAGGCGTTTTTATCCGAAAAAACGACCATGTATAGTAAGGCGTTTTTACCCAAAAAAAACGACCATGTATAGTAAGGCATTTTTACCCGGAAAAACGACCATGTATAGTAAGGCGTTTTTACCCGAAAAAAACGACCATGTACAGTAAGGCATTTTCTCTCAAAAAAACGACCATGTATAGTAAGGCGTTATTAGCCGAATAAACGACCATGTATAGTAAGGCGTTTTTACCCGAAAAAAACGACCATATATAGTAAGGCGTTTTTCGCCGAAAAAAACGACCATGTATAGTAAGGCGTTTTTAGCCAAAGAAATGACCGTGTATAGTAAGGAGTTTTTAGCCCCCCCCCAAAAAAACGACCATGTATAGTAAGGCATTTTTAGCCGAAAAAAACACCATGTATAGTAAGGCGTTTCTAGCCTTACTATACGCCGTTTTCAGCCGAAAAAACGACCATGTATAGTAAGGCGTTTTTAGCCGAAAAAACGACCATGTATAGTAAGGCGTTTTTAGCCGAAAAAAAACGACCATGTATAGTAAGGCATTTTTAGCTGAAAAAAACCACCATGTATAGTAAGGCGTTTTTACCCGAATAAACGACCATGTATAGTAAGGCGTATTTACCTGAAAAAACGACCATGTATAGGAAGGCGTTTTCGCTCAAAAAAACGACCATGTATAGTACGGCGTTTTTAGCCCAAAGAAACAACCATGTATAGTAAGGCATTTTTAGCCGAAAAAAACCCACCATGTATAGTAAGGCGTTTTTACCCGAAAAAACGACCATATATAGTAAGGCGTTTTTGGTCGAAAAAAACCACCATGTATAGTAAGGCATTTTTAGCCGAAAAAAACCACCATGTATAGTAAGGCGTTTTTACCCGAAAAAACGACCATGTATAGTAAGGCGTATTTACCTGAAAAAAAGACCATGTATAGTAAGGCGTTTTTCGTCGAAAAAAACCACCATGTATAGTAAGACGTTTTCGCTCAAAAAAACGACCATGTATAGTACGGCGTTTTTAGCCGAATAAACGACCATGTATAGTAAGGCGTTTTTAGCCCAAAAAAACGACCATGTATAGTAAGGCGTTTTTAGCTGAAAAAACGACCATGTATAGTAAGGCGTTTTTACTCGAAAAAACGACCATGTATAGTAAGGCGTATTTACCTGAAAAAACGACCATGTATAATAAGGCGTTTTCGCTCAAAAAAACGACCATGTATAGTAAGGCGTTTTTAGCCGAATAAACGACCATGTATAGTAAGGCGTTTTTAGCCGAAAAAAACGACCATGTATAGTAAGGCGTTTTTCGTCGAAAAAAAACGACCATGTATAGTAAGGCGTTTTTAGCCAAAAAAACGACCATGTATAGTAAGGCGTTTTTAGCCAAAGAAATGACCATGTATAGTAAGGCCTTTTTTGCATGACAAGAATGATCATTAATAGTAAGCTGTTTTATAACACGATCAATATTAACATTTTTTTGGATGCAGATAATAGCACTTCTGCATTCAAGTATCTTCCATTGCGAATTCTTTTTTTTCATACTTCAATAAAACGGTTGCCACTTGAGTTGTATGATATGTGTCCTTGTGTAAACCGCTATTGATTAAGACAGTCACGGGCCATCGATTTAGCTCGTTTTGTTTCTCGCGTCCTTGCTGGATGGATTGAGAGTTCGAAGTGGCAAAAGCTTTCCGAGTCCTCTTAGCGCAAGCTTTCGTCTGGGAATGACATCAGGGCCACATCATACAGGCCTCAAGTGCCATTGTTGGGCCGAGTGGCCAAACTGGGCCAATGCATTCATTGGTGGCTGCAGATCAATAAGAGATTAGAAGCTTTCTAAATCGACTCGACTCGTCAAGAGGTTCGCCTATTCACTTGCTTTAGCTTCTTCTACTTTTGGGCCATTTCAAACCTATTCATGACATACTGCGCACGGAGTGCTCAGTAAATTTCACAATGAAATGGAAGTTCCGCCTTGTCTGGAGTATTGACGACAATAATGCGTCATTCTCGGCTTGTCGATGTTTTTTCGAGTGAGAATCACTATTTCTTTTATCGTCGTTTAATAAAGTGTGTCCTTGCGCAAACAAGCACCGATTGAGTCTGTCAATGGCCACTCAAATGTCTCCCCTTGAAATTCAATCCACACAATTGGCAACGGCGCATTAGTGTCATGCTAGCTTAAAACAACTTAACTCACTCACTGCCGTTCACAAATTTATTCGGGAATTGAAAATATGACGGAGAGCGCCACTCTTGAATTTGTTTGAGTTGTTTTTCTCGTGTTTGGGTGCCGATAAAGCGCTGGCCAGACCTCTGGCAATGTTTTTTCCCTACCACAATGGGGGTAGCATTTCCCTTTTTTCCATGTTAGCGTTTTGTTACAGCTTCAGCTGTTGTTAAAGCACTATATAAACCAATATTGCATTGTATTTTGTACAGCCGCCCCCATTTCAAGCTCATATAACTCCAGACCCATATAATTTAGGAATTAACTGTTTTTTTCTGATGAAAGAAGAGAGTCTAAGGTTTCTAACCCTGAATTGAATGTTTATGTAGTCCTAAAACTCAATATTCTTTGAATCCTGGAATTCGAGTGACAATGACAAAAACCCTGGCACTGGAGTGGACACATTTTTGCACATCGTCTGGCAGTGAATGAGTTAAAGGACAACCAACACCATTTTTTTGTTTCCTAAGTGACATTAGAAAAACGTTTTATAGTGTCCCAAAACTACTTCAAAATGACCTCAGAAAGTTTCAGTTTCAGAAGGTCGCCCCCTTGTTCGGGACGTCGTGCCTTGCGTCGGTCCTTTAGTGACGTCACGTACGGACTCGTCACCAACTCAAGAACAAGACTTCCTGAATGTTCAGCGCGAGTCTTAAAACGTAAAATATAGCTATATGCGGTGGAATCTTATTAAAATACGCCCAGTAGTAGTCATTTGAAGCCATTTTACAAATTATGGACATAACTTGTCCGGAGACGTCAGTTTTCCTTTAAGGCTTTGTGTTTTTTTAGCTCGTGATTATTCATACGAGCTACTGATTGTTGATTGCATCACCAACGACTGCACGTAGCGCTGCTATGTGCAGATGACATTTATGAAAATACAAAGATGATAACAAAAGAGATTGTCAGATCCAATTCAGAGATGAATATTTGTCATCCTGCTGCTTCTGCACGTCAACCAACAGAGCGGAGTGCCCCCTGGTGCCAACAATTGAATGTGACGTTGCATGCAGGGATGTAATTGCTTGTGTGTGTGCGCGCGCGTGTGTTCGTAAGTTGTTACCGGCAGACATCCAATCAGGGAGCACTTTTGCATTGCGCTCGCAGATCGATGCGGTGACTCGGCGGCGAATGCAATTAGTCCAAGATGAAGGTCTTCCTCCTCCACGCCATTGTTGGCCTCCTTTCAAGTTCCAAATGACGATGATGAACCCGAGCGGGAGGACGGCACGTGTGAGGCGAGCAACCCGAGAGATGCTGTAAAATATGATATGAGTGTCATTCACAAGGCCCTTGACTGACACTTGATTTTGAAGACAACAGGGAGCAAAGCACAATTGTCTTCCTATTTTTTTCCTCACCCGAATAGAAGAGTAGTCCTCCAGTGCTCTCACTAAAGAACATAACTTGGACACGGAAGATCAAATCAAAGGGCATGCTGGGAAAAAAATCTGTACACACCGTATGCAGTGTGTGGTTTTTGTGATTAGCAATTGGGCGTCACTACAATGGCAGACATTTGTTGGCATTTATTTTGCTTTCGATTCAGACCAAATAAAGTTCTGATGTTCTAGTAGGCTTTTTTTCCAAGCAGTGGTGGGACTGTGCCTTTTTTTATTGAATGGGGACATTGAATAGTGTTTTTGAAACTACTTTATTCCTGTTTTTTTTCTTATTTTCCAGTTTAGATGCACAGATTATATGTTTATTTTTTATTTTTTTGGTATGGCACAAAATCAAGTACAGTGATACCTCAGTTTACGAACTTAATTAGTTCCCAGAAAGTGTGTGTAAGGTGAAAAATGTGTCTTCCAAACATTAATTTCCCATAGGAAACCATTAAAAGTGAGAATAATCCGTTTCCAGGTCCCCATAAAACATAATTTTCTACTAAATAAGCCTTAAAACTACATGAAATTTATTTTATGTATAATAAATGTGCTGTGGTATTGTAATTAAAGAAATAAACTGTATTGTATAATAAAGTCGTTTTATTTACCTTTGTGATGGTAGTTGTCAATGGATGGTAGCTTGGTCGACTTAGCGTAATGGTACTGGGACAGCTAAGTCACACAAACGCACCCCTCGTTCGTGTTTTTCGATTCTTCTTCTTCTGCTCGACTGTAATTTTGTTTTGTGTCCTTTTCGGCTTAACACTAGCCTCCGGTGGGGTCTTTTTTGGCCCCATAATAGCAAAAGTACTCCACTCGATAGCAAACCACGTCTGCACTCAAAGGGGCGTGGAAAACTAGTGCGCCAGCCACCGTGGCGCTATGTGGTTTGGTTCGTCCGTGGAAACCTAGCTCGCCAAGATTATATTCTCGCGAATGTAATGTTCCTAGGCAAAAATTTCGTTAGCTAAAGCGTTCGTAAGCCGAGGTATCACTGTACCGTATTTACCAGTGTATAAGGTGCACCAGAGTATATGGCGCACCCCCAATGAATGGTGTATTTTCAAACATTTCCCATATATAAGGTGCTCAATGAATGAATTTTTTTCCAAATATAATACAGTAAAGTCTCGTTATATCGACATCGGATATATCGATAGTCCCGGTTATATCGATACTATTTCTATGCACGCACGGAGAAAATTACATGCAAACAGGGTCGGATATATCGATAGTCCCGGTTATATCGATATTTTTTTGGACTCCCTTGAATATCGATATAACAAGACTTTACTGTATTTAACTCATTCACTGCCATTCACAAAATTATCCAGGAATTGAAAATATAACGTAGAGCGCCATTCCCGAATCTGTGCTGGTTTTTTTTCTTGTTTGGGTCTCGATAAAGCGCTGGCCATGGCCTCTGGCAATGTTTTTTCTTTTCCACAAGGGGACAGAATTTCCCTTTTTCCATGTTAGCATTTTGTTCAAGGTTAACCCTTGTTAAAGCGCTATATAAACCAATATATATGTATTGCATTATATTTTGTACAGCCACCCTCATTTCAAGCTCAGATAACTCCAGACCCATATAACTTAGGAATTACCTCTTTTTTCTGATGAAAGAAGAGAATCTAAAGTTTCTGACTCTGCATTTAATGTTTATGACTATGACAATGAAGGAATGTTGAACTCTGAGAGTCCAATATTTTCACGTCGGATTTTTGTTTGTATGTTGTCTATGTAATTCAATGCGGGCGAAATGGGTGTTCTAAACATAAGCCTGTCGGGAGAAGGACTTTCTGCATTGGCTTCTATTTGAGAAGGTGACACACCCGTGACCTCGTGCTGACCAGCGACGAGGGTGGCAGGTCACCGGCGTCAACGCAAATGAGTTCCTCGGGGGGGAAAAAATGGGGGCCTAGTCATTTAGGATTTTTGTTTTAGGGGTGGTCAAATTGGTGCATACCGTAGCTTGAGTTGTATGCTGAAGACTGTCTGAAAATCACTTTTTTAAAACCCTGCTGGAATATTTCAGTGCACAACAGAAAACGTAGCAGACTTTCATCATTATCAATTTAGCTCCTAATGAAAGGAGAGAATTATCTATCACTTTTCCCACATTAGTGAATATAACATCAAATGTGCGCTTCCTTTTGAAGACATTCCCCTTTATTCTTGCGACAAAAAAAGACTATTATCCGACATTGGCGGCTGCATATTAACCAAGAAAAGCAAGCATCAGTCATCGCACACAATGCATAGCGGCTTTAAATGACGGCATTATCTATGATGGCATAGAGGGAAGCAGACTTTGGGCGGAGGGGAAGGGAGGATGTTTCAAATGAAGACGACGTGATGTGGGGGCGCAAAAAGGCTTGCACGTATTTTTTCAACATGAAGCGGGCGAGCAAGAGTTTCCAGTCTAAACTATGACTCAGGGGGGGATTATTTGTTATTTCTTGGCGCGGTTTGCGACTACAATAGCATCTGACGTCTTTGTGACACATAACGTGGAGGCCATTTTTTTTTCCTCCTCTGCAACCACTGACCACTCTTGTCACTAAGAGACTAAATTAACTATTTAGAGCACTGATGAGCCACCACCTAGATTCCCAAGACAATTTGAAACTATTTTTCTTATCACCTTTGAGCGAAATCTGTGATAGAAGTATTTCTAAAATGAATATTTTATTCCACACATAAAAACAATAATGATATTGTCTCTTTTTTATACAGTGATAGATTGGTTTTCGTGTTCCATAAATCAAAGGTGGGGACTGTCAAGTGGTCCTTGCAGACATTTTTAGTCCATATGCAGCGCATCTGAGAAAAACGCCTGCAGATAATCCTGTAGTCAAAGTCAAAGTGTGTGTAACGTTGAATGTCGGGGAGGGGCTTACCGAGCCGCATAAACGAGGTGTATTCACCGCTGCCTGGCATCTCGGGCGCCCTCATTAAGAATACGACGGAGGAAGAATGGCTGACATAGACATGAAAGAAGTCTCTCCCCCAGCCTCCATGATGTGATCTGTAAGACAAAAAAGGAACGTTTGTGAAGGGAGCTCAAATTTTTAAATCCTTATTGTGAAGAGGTGAAGGTAGGCATGACTGAGGTGGAGCCTCGAGCTGGGCCGACGTCGAGCACATGCTCATCGATTGCGATTGACAATTTCGATTAAAAAAACATAAATAAATGAGTAAAAAATAAAACAACAAAACAATGAAATGATACACAAAAAAATAAATAATAAAAAATCTATAAATATAAAACTTGTCCATTTAAAAATTAAAAACTAACGACTAACGACTAACAACCAAAAATTAAAAATTAAAAATTTAAAAAATTAAAATCTAAAATGTAAAATCAAATATTAAAATATTCAATAAAATACAATAACATAAAATAAAATATGTTTATGAGTCTTTGGTCCATTTGTCAGAACAATATTTAAAGGACAATCGACATCACTTTTTTGTTTCCTAACTGACATCAGAAAAACGTTTTATAGCATCTAAAATACCCAAAACAAGCAGTATGATATTTTTAGTCAAATGCAAAACACAAATAAAAATGTGTAAAAGTGTCCAAAATCTGCAACAAAAAAAAAAACCCCGGAAGTGGCCAGTTTCAGAAGGTCCCGCCTCATTGTTCGTGATGTCACGCCAGGACGTCTTGCCTTGCTGGAGAATCAAAACAATGACTTCAGATTCGGAGAATATGCATTCTTGTTACTCATCCAGTTATGAAAATGATTAAAATGGTTCTGAAGAGGAAAGCATAAATGTTTGCAATCGATTAAAGAAGTCCTTCCGTTGCATTTTGAGGCGTCTGGACTCCAATGTAGCGTCGCAGAAAACTCAAAAACAAGACTTCCGGAATATTCAGTGCAAGTCTTAAAATGTAAAATATAGCTATATGCGGTGGAATCTTTGTAAAATACGTTCAGTAGAAGTCATTTGAAGCCAATTTACAAATTATGGACACAACTTGTCTGGAGACGTCAGTTATCCTTTAATGTTCAATACTGAAAGTATTTTTCATTCAAACAAAATTAATATAATTGTAGTTTTTTTAAAAGCTTTAACCTTTTTTTAATACTACATTTACAAATTCAAAACCAACAAATCGTAGACTGGCACACGCTCTCCGTGTGAAAACTGCCACATCTTTATTTTGGTAATTTGATGAGAAAAGCAGACTAGATATTAGACGTATTTGGCCCACAGGCCGTAGGTTGTCCACCACCTCTGTATGGGGAAGGGCGTTGGGTGCGCTTCCATTGTGCACTCACACTCACACACTCCGAGTCGCCATGCCACACCAGCCTGCGTGGCGTAACCTAGCAACTATTTAATTAAAACAAAATCAGCGCACATCAGGGCGTTTTGCAGCCTTTGCAAGGATTCCCTCCAATCTCGACGTCTTTGAGCCAATCCAATGTGACGCTGCGTCTGCTGCCACTTTGAACACCTACGGCAGGCGTTGTTAACATCAGATTGGACGATGAGGGCTCGTTGCTTATTATTTTTTATTTTATTCCTTCTTTAAAGGGCTAGAGATTGAAAGCAGGACATTATTATGCCAGGAGAAGTGTACAAACAAGACTGCCACCCCTCTGTCCTTCAAGAATAATAAAAGCACAAACACGCGTCCATTCCTTTGTGTCTCTGCGTATGTTCCCAGCTAATTTAGCATGCGCAACATGCAAAGCGGGTGGAGCAATTAGGTAAAATGCGGAGCAGCCCCGTACGTCAGCGCACATTACGCTTGCTGTCGTTCACATGCCTTCTCTGCCTGCACGAACAAACAATGTGGAGCTGGAGTTCGTACCGGGGATGTCAAAACAAAAGCCCTGATCGCTAGCTGGCCCTTATTTCGATTTTTCTCTTTTCAGACGTGTCGGGAGAGGTGGGCAAACGACCTGCAGTGTGTACGACGGTAGTACTGATTTGTAATTTTATCAGACAACGTCAGACATACAGTACATAGTTATGAATAAAAAAAAATAAAGTAACATTATTTATATCGGGGGTGCTCACACTTTTTCAGCACGAGAGCTGCTTTTGAAATTACCTAATCAAAATGATCTACCCATTATATTAATCGAGAAATATATTGAGGATTCTTGTAATTTATGTTAATGCATAACCGCATATGTTGCCCAACACAACCTAATTATGTACATTTTTGCCATTACCTTAGTTCACTCTGATCACTGGCAGACGAGATTGAAAAGGTCATCGTGAAAAAAGTCCTCTTCCCGTTCCGTATGAAAGTGACTTTTTTTCTTCTTACATGGTCAAGCTCCCCTACTTATTTTTATACCCTATATTACTATATTAAGAGGGAAAAAAACAAGCGAAAAATTAGCATGTCACTAACGACGAGCTTGTTAACTTGCAATGCTCAGACAGGGGCGTTGTTTGAGATGTCATCTGATTGGTTGTCCGGTGTGTCAATCAAGTGTAGTGATGGCTGATGGTGTAGTTTTTATACCACACAACTCACCTTTATTTGTACAGTTTAGCGTAAATTCATTGGATTGGATGTACCTTTATTCGTCTCGCAGTGGAGAAATTTACATTTCGCAGCAGCAAAGTTATGAAAGGAAGAGGAAAACAAAGAAAGAAATCGTAAAACAAAATACGGGAGCTGCTGGAAAGGCAGCCACTCTTGGTGCCATCTTGAACAACAACAAAAAAAACCTAAACAAATAACATGACAACACAAAGACACAGAGAGTCATTTATTCTTCAGCACTTGCTGTACCCCCTTTGTTACATGACGCAGTTCCATCTGAAAAAGGAGAGGATCAAGGCATCCTTTTCAGCAGTGGATCAGGGACATCAGAATCAGAATCAGAATCAGAATCATCTTTATTGCCAAGTATGTAGAACACACAAGGAATTTGTTTCCGGTAGAACACGCTGCACTAGTATCGTCGTCAAAAAAACTGCTAAGTGGCACTATACAGTTCCATTTTGGCTACTGTTGAAAGAGTTCAAAGAGTTAATGGCTTGGGGGAAGAAGATGTTTAAATGTCTGCTGGATTTGGTGCGCATGGATCGGTAGCGCCTGCCTGAGGGGAGTAGCTGGAAAAGGTGGTGGGCAGGGTGCGGAGGGTCCAGTAGGATTTTCCGCGCCCTAGTTTGGATTCTTGCAGTGTGCAAGTCCTCAAGAGTGGGTAGGGCGGTGCCAATGATTTTTTCCGCCGTCCTAACTGTCCGTTGAAGTCGGATTTTGTCCATTTTTGTGGCGGCCCCGAACCAAACGGTGATGGAAGAACACAGGATGGATTCGATGACATCATGGTGGAATGTGCATGTATACTACAAGCTAAATGTTTAAAGAAAACATGCAGCCGTAGCATCCTTTGACGAAAAGAGATTGTCTCACATCTCCTGTCCCACGTCAATCTGCTTCAATTCCAAGCCGCGACATAACTGTCACATTACTTTGTCATGCGATCTACCAATAATAATAATACATTTAATTTATAAGCGCCTTTCAAAACTCTCAAGGTTTACTTATGTTCCATTCCTTCGTTTTTTTTTCTGTGGGTGAGCAGCGGCAGCCACACGCGCCAGCGTTCACTCAACCCGGAATAACTCAAATAGATAGTAAGATAGCTAGCTAGCTAGCTCATAGCTAGCTCATAGCTAGCTAATAGATAGCCAGCTAGCTAATAGCTAGCTTGATAGCTAGCCATGCTCGTGTGACCTTTTTTTTATTCCTTTTTACTTCTTCAAAGTGTTCTAAAATATCACAATGCCTTAGCAAGTAAATTTGGAGATCGACTGATCGACCGTGATCGACGTATTTAGCACCCCTGAACCATGAAGTGGTGAGTGTAGATATTTTTGAAGGAGATGCCTTGATATGTGTATATTAGCATACATGCTACACTATGCCTCCATATTTGTTGCTTCCCAAATGCCGGGAAAGTGACTGTAAATGGCTTCCAATACATTGGGTCATTCTAAGTCGAAGTCACGTCTTGTATGTGTTGACTGTGTTTTTCTACAGTCGCGCAACTGGGCTAACATTCGAATATTTTAAAGCACGTTGAAAGTCAAGAAATGCAAAATAGGGGCATTTATCATCACTGGCAAAAAAAAAAAACAGTTGGAATCCACTTTGAAGGGCTGTTGACATGTGAACGTTTCATAAGAGCTGCTCAATCAGTCAAGTGGCCAAAAAGTCTCTTTGGTCAAAGAAAAATGTTCATATATGGCCACATGGGTGGGGTACACCCTGAACCGGTTGATAGCCAATCGCAAGGGCAACGTTAATGAATACATTTGGAAAAATGATAACTGGAGAAGTAGATTGTAACGACAGATGCTGGGAGGAGTCATATATTTGGTGAACTTCTACAGTCAATACGTGGCTCAGAATAATTGAAATTCACGACAGTTAACAATGGAAATGTTGGAGAGAGTGCGTTCAAACATGATTTGCATAATGGTGCGGGATTTTGACAAGAAGGACAAGAGAGAAGAACCCCTTGACAATTTTATAATGGCACTTTAAAGGCGGGGACATGGTCAGGTGTGTGTGTGGGGGGGTTGAAGGGGTCTGGGTTAGGGCGGGCTGCATTACATGTGACTGTACTAACACGACAAAATAAAGGCACCTCAATTATAGTACATTTAAAAGCAGCTGCCTTAAAAATGCAGAATGGATTTATTTATTTATTTAGATTTTTTTTGGAAGGAAATGAAATGATTGACAGGCAAAAGTAGAGCAGAGATATTCATCTGGCACATCCTCAAAGGGTCACATCCTATGAGAGATCCGAGCAAATGTTCTAGAAAATCATCTCTAATTCTTCTTTTAATTTTTCACAGTTTGGGAACGGGTGTAATTGAACTTCTGACCTGGTTTTTGTCATTTCAATAATTGCCCATCAGTCCTCATTTTCACCAAAGTCGAGTTTCGGATAACAGAGGTGTGAACATTTTTGATTGGCAAATATTTTAGGGTGTATAAAATGCTGCAAACTGATACGGTAGCTATGAGCTAAAAACGCAAATGCATTGAAAACAATAATAAAGCCATAAAATGTATGGGGAAAATATGTTTTATACATTTTCAAAAGTAGTGGCATATAGGTCAAATAAATACACAAATAATAATAATAATAATCATCATCATCATCATCATCATCATCATCATCATCACCACCACCATAATAAATAAATAAATAAATAAATAAATACAATTCAATAAAATTAAAGTAAAATAAGATAACATAAAATAAAATAAAAAATTGCTGCAACAATTGGTGATTTTCTTTCCATTTAGCCTACATTTAACAAGTACGTTTGAATGTACAGGTAACATCCGAGTTACGACCGAGTTCCGTTCTGACCAAACGGTCGTAAGTCAAAATGGTCGTAAGTCGAAATCCATTCATAATGTTGAATAGAGACTCGGAGGCTAAATGATTCGCAACCCCCCCCCCCCCCCCCTCTGGTGACATCACACGGTCAATTGCTGTGCGAGAGTGAGATGCTGGCTGGCTGGCCAAAATTGTCATACGCATTGGCGGCCTGCTAGCGCGCTGCGTTGCCAGGCGTAGAATTAAAATTTTAAATATAGGGTCTGGAGGTGGTTGTGCTCGTAAGTACGGGTGGTCGTAAGTCGGATGTTACCTGTACAGTATTTGTGAGGACGCTCATTGCAAGATTGCAGACCAAGAAACTTTCCACAAGAAGCATTCACGCAGATTTTTTTGAAAGCGCATGTTCGACTTTCGCCTCTAAAAAGCACATTTTTTTGATAAAATGTAGGTCATTCCCTAAAAATGATTTCTCTGCCATTCCTGAATGGGTCTGCGTATTTCCCCTAATTTTGCACCTAACCCGACGTCCGTCTCACTCTCTCCCCATGCCGCCATCATCTTGACATACAAGCACACATTGCACACACTCAAGGCACCTCATTAAAGATGAACAAAACCGTCACACACTCATACACACCCGCTCCGCGTGCATTAATTAGGACGCTGGTAACAAGCTAGCCTCTCCATTCACACCCTGAGTCTCTTTTATTAGCACGACAGTGGTTAGCGGCAGCCAGGGGGCCCGCGGGCTTCATGCTGCTCTCCTCAGGGGCCCCTGATTAAAAACAGAACCCCATAGCACGTAAAGCTCTTGATTCTTTTCATCGACGCACCCATGCGGTGTTTCACAGATGATCCCCGAAACGCAAACTGTCAAGTATACCGGTTTCTATGGGGCCACTGACCCCTTCCCTATCCCTTTGAAGCTCATCGCTGTCTTTGTGGAACCCGTTTGAATCGGGTGTAAAGTGTAAAGTTTCAACGCTATCTATCTATCTATCTATCTATCTATCTATCTATCTACCTACGTAGCGAGCTATCCAGCTAGCGAGCTAGCCATCTCTCGATCTTATTTATTTTATTTATTAAATCCAGTTCAGGCCCTAATACATTTATGCAAAATAAAGGTGGCCATGCTGGTGTTTAGCGCATATGTAAATCATAGGGGTTGCCTCAAGGTTTTTGCTGAATGGGAAGGGTGCCCATTCTTCAACCACACATCTTCATTTTGTCACGCGGTTTATGTATTATAATAATACTACTACTACTACTACTACTACTACTACTAATAATAATAATAAACAAACTGATCTTTCCTATCGTCAGTGAAGTCCAATATCTGATGTATCATCTTCAGGCCACACCCATCAGCCAGAATTTCAAGGAAAAGTGTCTCATTAGCTACAGCCCTTGAAAGAAAAGGCCGGCTATTTCAAATTCAGTAACGCATTCCCTTTGAATGGAAGGACAGAGAAAAGCAAAAACTGAAGGCCGGCCGATGAAGAAGGACTCAGTTGAAGGCTGAGTCAACACCCAGAGGGAGGCACAAGTTTGAGTGGGAAAAGGTAATCCAATGCCGTAATTACATACTACTAAGTGTATATAATTTCAGCTAAGTACTACTTGACAAAAGGCTTAAAAGGTAAAATAAAAAAGTCATTTCTGCACTATAAGGCCTTCAATTTTTTCCAAAGATGACCATGTACTTTTTAATCCAGTGCACATTTCTATGGAAAAAGTTTGAAAATCTGTCATTCATTGAAGGTGTACCTTATTCTCCGTCAAAATACAGGAACTGTGTGGTGGGAGTAAAGGCCATGTTATGATGAAATGTCAACCTCCTCTGACCTTGATATTTATTTCTACATAGACTAAAATTTAGCAGATTGTATTACTCAAGATATGTGATTCTCACCACCGTTCAAGACCAAAACCGCAAGGACAGTTGAGCTGCATGCATGCATAAATATGAAGACTATTTCAGGATACAAGCAGAAATAAATTATTGTGGCATGCCGTGGATGACTGGCTGCACTTTTCTTCTGCTCCATAAAACAGTGGCAGATCATCCGTCCACATCACAATTTGCTACTCAAGGTGCTAGCAGAGGGTGTGTAGCTTTCCAATGCGACCCTAACAAGGATGATTCGGTCACAGAAGTCTTCCCATTTTTTAAACCGGAAGCACATCTTAAGATCATTCCCAACTGCCAGTTGTGAGAACGAGTTGTTGTTTGGTAACATCTGGTCAGTGGCGTACCGTCAAGACCTGCTAAGCCTTCTCAGCTGGCCTAAAAATATCGGAATCACTGACTGATGTTAATTATATTTTGTCCATGAATTCTTCCAGATGTGTGTTTTCGTATTTAACCATTTAACAAATTACATTTCAGACATCATTTGTTAGCAGGGTCAAAAATCTACCTCGTCACAATCAGTTCTGCAGGCCCTATCGCATCAAATATGTTGATCAAACTTTTGCTCTAACTTATCAGTTTTCGAGTTGGAAACCCAAAAAGGGTACTAATGCCTTCCTGAAGGCGCTGGTGAACTATGATGCTAGTCACTAGCCAATCATACTTTTGCGAAAACTGCTCTGATCAAAAGCCGTTAGTGAAAAGAGCATAATGGCCAAAGCTAGCACACTGTATTGGTAGCGAGCTGCATATGCAAATATATTATGTTGATTTAATGGCAGTTTTGTCAACCCACAATGGCTGAAGGAGGTGAAGAAATGGATTTGGCTGGAGATTTACTGTTAGTCATTTTCAAGACGGACTTTTCAAGAAAAAAGCGACATCATTAAGAAAGGTCGGTCAATTATGTTCTGTGGACTTGTAGTAAATTACACCACCCTTTTTTCAGTCTGGAGTGATTCAGACCTAGCACTACTGAAGGCCTAGTGATGCAATCCACAGCCCGTCACTGCATCCGGTCATGTTACTTTGTTTTTTTGTCTCATGGGCTGAGAGTGATTTTAAGCTTATGCTATATCTGTTTTGACTCCGGAAAATCCAGGTTTTGATTTCAGTTTTGGATTTTATTGTCACAACAACACCGACGCTCGGTGTCAGTGACATGAATAATACATGCAAGCTTCGATCATGCACATCCGTGACATCCGAGACAACCAAACCCCCCATCAAAGCATCAAACAACTCCTGACAGAGCTGGAAATCACATCCAATTCGACTTTGTTAACCAGCGGTCGAGACATCGGGTAGATATCCCGCTAATCCACACGCTGGACTATGATTGCTCTTATCTGTCAGATTTCTGATCTGGATACCCCACCGCTTCAGGATAGCCTCCCAGAACTCCACAGTGCGGCGTCCTGAAGCGTCATGGTGTGGCGGCCCCCGTATAGGGTCTCACTCATTTATTGATGCTCATATGGAAGCGGATCCACGCAGCAGGTAGCGAGCTGACTTTCTTCTAACAAGGAGCGGTCTCAAAGAGAGCAAGGTCAAGGGTGGGACGACCAGATAGCTATCACATCACCCACTGATGTAGAAAATGTTGTCGTCTGCTCATCTTGCCGAAGCTCAACGAATAAGTCGGATTAGTTGATGGTAGCTAGAGCAGGCGGGTAGGGTGAGGGGTGGTATCCCCCGCTGAGTCTTATAAGACAATGACCAACACTCTGCACAAGAGGATGCTGTGCAATAACGTGGGGATCGATCAGTGCTAACCTCTGTGCCGTTCTTCATCTTGTCCTATCGATTATGACACCTATTGATCCGCCTCTCTGTTCTTGTTCTATTGTCATCGCAAGCAGAGGTGAGATCAGATCGGAGGTGAGACCTGTGCACTTAAAAGCTTCTTGATTTCATGAAACAGGAGTTCAAAACATTGGATTGAATTGGATTAGCCTTTATTAGTCTCGCAGTGTAGACATTTATATTTCACAGCAGCAAAGTTATGAAAGGAAGAGGAAAGGAAATAAAGAAGTCGGAAAAACAAAATACAGAAGCTGCTGGAGATCAAAAGATCAAAAAATCTAAATAACAAATATGACAACACAAAGACAGACAGTCATTCAATCTTAAGGACTTTCAGCAGCCTCTTTGATGTATAAAGCAGTTCTTGATGAAAGAGCGGATCAAAGAATCATTTTCACCAGTGGATCAGGGACGTCACGGTGGAATATGCACGTCTACTGCAAGCTAAATTTTGAAAGCATACCTGAAGCTGTAGCATCCATTGACAAAAATAGTTTGTCTCACATCTCCTATCGTACGTACAGTAAATCCGCATCAATTCCAAGCTGCGACAGTTCCACATACGCATCGGCGCTCTGCGCTGACGCTTCTTCGTTCTCATCACGGGCTCCTCAGCCATGCATCCATCCAGCCGCACACTGTCCAACAGCTTGCTGACTGCTTCCTACTCAGGCGTCATCTTGGACTTGGACATGGATATTGATACATCTGGGTCTTTTGTAATGATTAGAACAAAAGCAACGATCAATATATTTTGTTCAATAAGACGCCATTAAAAATGAACAGCATACTTAAAGCCTTGGGAAAGCAAACAGATAATACATATGTATTTCTACCCATATCCTGTCAAACGTCTTTTTTTTTTGGGTCAAATAAATTACGATTGCCAGTGAATGAGCTTGAATTTAGCACTAGTGGGTCTTTTTTTACATACAGTAAGTGCCAATCACGATAAGGCCACACATTCACAAGATGATTTGATTTCCGGCCAAGCAAGGGCTCCTCACCTCCAGACACTGATAAAAAAATTGTAAAAATATGCATACTTTAGGATAATGTCTGTCAAAAGTCAATTTCTCCATCCTTGAGCCATCTCTTACTGCTGCAAATTGAACCGGACCACATAGATATGAGGGGGCAAAGAATCACGCGTCATTGGTGAAACTGGGGGAAAAAAATGCACCGGGTTGGTTAGCTGCTGTCTGTTAGCCGTACTGAAAGGTGAGCACTCGTGCCCTACAGCATACTGCAGGGGCTAAAACGTCTTTCGACATCCATGCAGGTAGCTAAGCGACTGGAGAGGTATACGGAGGGATTACATTGGGTGTTATTGCCTCGGGCAATCACCACAAGAAGCCATTATGCATGCGGCAGGAAAACAAACTCATGCAACACATGAGCAACCTTAACAAATAAACGCAGGCACGCGCACACACACACACACACACACACACACACACACACACACACACACACACACACACACACACACACACACACACACACACACACACACACACACACACACACACACACACACACACGCGCGCACGCACACACGCACGCACACGCACACACACACAGGCACACACACACACATTCAGACACATTGCATTGTTAAATTCAAACTTGTAATCACAAAAGTGTTGAGACTTTTGTTCTCTTGTCAAGTCCAAACTATACTAAATTGTTGTGTGATATACTGTAGATGATAACACAAGAAAAGAAGGTTTTTTTTTTACACTTTTCAGACTTCCCGCACAGATTAATACTACACATTTTGTTTTAGAAAAGGTCAAGGTTCGTTTATGCTTCACCATCCACATTAAGGTGCGCTCCAGTACCAGCTCAGACATAAAAGAAAATGTCAAAAACATTTCTCTTCGTTTTTCCGACCCCGTTGGCCATGAACAGTTAGTGCTGGAAGTAATTGTGATATGAATGGAACCTCAAATGGGTTTAATGAGCGCACTGATCCATGCAGGGAGCACAGGTAAAGTGCTTTTAACGAGAGGGCCCTTATTTTATCGTCCGAAGCGCTCTTATTTCACATTCGGCTTCAAAGCGTGCTTCAAATTATGCAGACGAGACTCGATTTCCCATATTTTGTCGGGCCTCTGGAGTGACAAAATGGCGACTGAAGCCGGATGGAGCGGCTGGTGCTACATAGAGAGGCGGGAAAGACTCAAATGAGGCAAGACACTCTTATTGTTTTTTATTAAAGATCACATGGGAAAGACCACATTTGTCACTTCATAATTTGTACTGAATACTACTCATTCGATAAGTGTTTATCAGTTCATGTACATGGGCTAGTTAGGACATAACTCGACTGAGAGTTAGCTTGTTAGTTAATAATTATGTATCTTTAAAATTAGAGAATGTTTTGAAGCTCTGACACACAGAGAGCCGTCATATTTTGATTTTTAAATGAAATGTATTATTATTATTAAACGTAGTCTTTATTAAGTCATTTTTAAGCTTTCAAACAAATATTGACACGTTTCTGTCAGGTGACGTATGTGTTGCATCAAGAGGCGTTCAGGTTCCAACCATAAAAAACGAAAATTATAACTGATTTAAAAGCAGTAAGAAAATCGGAAATAATGCAACAAAACAAACACTCCAACATATCTGTCAACCTTGGCTAATAGCTTCCCTTATAAAGGATTATCGTTGACGTATAAAAGTTGTAATACGCTGTACATTATATGAAATGATAAAAAAAACGCTAACACAACCGGAAATGCAGAGAGCTTTTACCGTACGCAAACTCAAACATATACAATTGAGTATTATTTTGCCAGTTTTCTGTGACAAAAGTAGCGATCGGCAGTAGCATTGTCATTGGCTGCCAGCAGTTGAGACTATATGGATTTGAGCCAGAATGGTCGGTTCATAATTAAAAAAATAAAAACAAAGCCCTGTATAAAAGTTGTAGTATGGCGTACATTTGAAATGATTTTAAAAAAAAGCGCATAACATACTGGGAAAACTTTGACATGTAAGACTCCAGTGAGGAATAATAATTGAAATTGCTTATACTAGATTGATGTTCCGGCATCCAGTGTTAGTTGGTAACACCATGTTAATTTTCTCACTCTCGATTTGCATCTTAAAAGAGTAAAAGCACTCCTATTTCAGCCATGTCTCTAACTCGGGTCTCCATATTGACACGCAGATGAGAACTGTTCTGTTTCAATTGGGTGTAGGAACGGAAGTTTCTGAATGTTTTGAAAATGATTTGGACTCCCCCCCCCCCTGTTTGCGATGTATGCTAACGCGACATTTCCGCGCTTTAGCAAGTGCAGCAAAAATCAAGTGGAGCACTTTTGAGGGTGAAGTTTCAGCATGGACGGAACATTAAAATGTAGATTTTTGCCGGTAACATCTGAATCTAAATTTCCCGATGTTCCATTACCCGGTGATCGAATTTGGAGTGAGTAGCGAGAGCCAACGGAAATTCAACAACAAAAGCGCTTCGGACGAAAAGGTAAAAAGCGCGGGGAACGTTTGAGGTTGGATTGAATGAATGAAAAAAAGAGAAAAAATGTCACCAATTTCATCTGGGGAAGATTTCCGATGGAGTCTGACAATGAAAGTACATCAAAGTGAGACGCGGACCCCAACGTCTTCAAAAGGAAGCGTGAGCGCCACATTCACGGGTTATTAAATAGATGAATATTGACAGGCTCGTCCTGTTTTGAGTTTGAACGGCAACCTCGGCTATCTCCGCGCATCCGACGGGACGAGAGAGAGATGATGGCAAAGCGCAACGCGGGCGCATTTCACCTGCGGGCAATCGCGGCGGCTTTAATTGACAGGCGACGACCCTCAAATATCTCCCATATCGCCCACCTCAAATAACTCCCCAGTAGGACACCCACACTCGCGCCTCGCCAATCAACAGAGGTTGTGTTTGCTGAACCGGTTCGTTCTTCAGCAGTTTGGCCGCCGTCAACTCGCCAAACAATCTCGTTTAAGAATTTAACTGCTGGGCAAACACACAGCGTGCGGGTAATGGAGGGGGGCTCCTTGGCTTTGTGCGCGTGTTTAGTCTGTCGTCAATGGAGGGACACGCATGTAAATCTTCGCCTTTATGCCTGAATTCGTTTGCGAGGTGTACAGTATGTATGAGAGGATGGAATATGGAAAGTCGTGAAAGGTGATTAAAATAAGGCAGCTATGTTGGGGAAGTTACTTTTAAAAAATTACACTAAAATATCAAGCAATATTTCTTTTCTTTTGATGGAGTTATTAACTCAATCACTGCCAGACAATGTGCAAAAATGTATCCACGTTTTTGTCATTGTCACTCAAATTCCAGGACCCATAGAATATTGAGTTTTATGACTACATAAACATTCAATGCAGCGTTAGAAAACGTAGACTTTCTACTTTCATCAGAAAAAAAGAGTTAATTCCTAAGTCATACGGATCTGGAGTTAGCTGAGCTTGAAATTGGGGCAGCTGTACAAAATACAATATACTATACAATACTGTAGTACATACATATTGATTTATATCGTGCTTTAACAACAGTTGAAACTGTAACAAAGCGCTAACAAGGACAAAGTGCAAATGCTGCCCCCGAGTGGAAGGGAAAAAAAAACATTTCCAGAGGTCTGACCAGCGTTTATCGGCATCCCCTACAAGAAAAACAAATACCCAAACAAATTCGGGAATGGCGCTCCACCTCACGCTTTTCAATTACGGAATAAATTTGGGAATGGCAGCGAATGAGTTAGAGTAGTGAGCAAAAGCAACTCATCTGAATGATTCACCGTTCCCGGATCTAGATGGATCTAAAATACATTCTTTTGAAGAAAATCAAGGCTTTTGGGTGCGCCTTATACACTGGAAAATACAGTAAATTTATTATAATGAGAAATGTTTTGGTTTTAGACCAAATCGGCTTTTGAACGGGTTTCTGGAACGGATTATGGTTGAAAACCGAGGTTTGACTGTACAGTGATACCTCACCTTACGAACGCTTTAGCTCACAAAGCTTTCACCTTACGAACATGAAATTTGCGAAAGTATAATCTTGGCATACAAACTAGTTTTCGACGGACAAACCAAACCACAAATGGTCCAAATTTCTGTTCCTAGATGGTTTATTTTTCATTCAAGACACCCTGCATGAAAACAGACTGATTATTTTTATTTGGAAATTTTCTAACATGCTTTCAACCAAAATCCGAACTGATTCATCAATTATTTATATTTGCTACGGCGCACTCATCCCACTTGTGAAAAGCTGTGGCCAAACATTACAGAACACGCCAATTCCTAGCAGCAACCCCCCACCCCCCTTAAAAAAAAGGATGACCTCATTAGAAGTTGGAATGTGGGCTGTTTTATCCCCCTTTTGCCATGTAGATGGTGAAAAGAGTGATAATGGCAGAATGGAATGTTTTATTTATTCATTTTGCTGATGTCAATTTATTATTCAATAGCTCAGTGTTTCAGCGTGAAATGACACCCTTGGACTACACTTGGGCGAAATGTAAATGCACATCTCCTTACTGGAAGAAAGATGGAATATGTGTTCATGTGGTGAGACAATGTTGCCTCATAAATAGGCATGAGAGGAAAAATTGAATATCCACGCATAAGTGACATATTTGATTTCTTTTTAAATTACGTACCGGGCATAGCATTGATCCAAATTCATTGTTGTCGTCAGAGTAAATCGCATTACGTTGTATGAAGTTTTAATGAAAAAAAAGATGACAAATTAAATGGTGGCATGAGATAAAAATTTCCCATACCCACTTGTTACGTTAAGCATTGATCTGAAATTATCTTTCTTCACTGAAATGAATGGAAATACTAATGCAAAAAGTAGCACTTTATCATATTGTATTTAAGAAAATCAGACATGAGTAATGTATTGAACTGAAATATAAAACACAGGAAACATTGCATTATAATTTTTTTTTTCAAGCGCACGCAACTTGCACAACACACAAGACTTTGAAATTCATACTCGTCGTTCTTTGCAGCTATTAGTGACTCTCGACCTGAATATTGTTATACTGTCGGTTTACATGAATTGCTGCGCCATTTGTGTGCCAATATTTTGTCATCGCACAAAGGATGCTATTTGTTAGCCTATATATATATATATATATATATATATATATACAGTGATACCTCGGTTTACGAACCCCTTGGCTTACGAACGTTTCGGTTTACAAACGTTACATTTATGAACATTTTACCTTGGCATATGAACTTTTTTCGTACACGGAGCTACCTCAATGAGTGATGTGTCATTCGCGAACGAGCCCGTTCTTCTAACAACAAAATGGCAGCCCACTGTTTTTGTCCTCTATTCCCCGCTCCTAGTTTTCGGTTAAAGCCACGTGATTGGTCAAGAACACAGCAGTGAGGGGGGGGGGGGTTAAACATTAAAGAGACAGGCAGACGACAGTGAGAGTTTCAACTTTGATAGTTCAAAGGCAAAGTGTAGACTGCAAGGTTAAAATATCCTATTAATCAGGCTTCACAAATAACCCGCACAAGCCGTCTGTACACATGATGCAAAAAGCTATCAACCCAGCTAAACAGAACACAATTGATGAGGAACGAGATACAATTATCGCAGAGAAAGCACCTACAAGGGATCATTCCTCAAGATGGTGAAAGAAGGTTACGTTCCTCTACAAGTAATTAATGCTGATGAAACCAGCCACTGCATTCCATCAAGCCATCAATGACCATCAAGGTAAATAAAACAACTTTATTATACTGTAGAGTTTATTTATTTAATTATAATACCATAGCACATTTATCCTACATAAAATAAGGTATATTGTGTGTAGTTTTAAGGCTTATTTAGTCAAAAATTATGTTTTATGGGGACCAGGGAACGGATTAGTCTCATTTTAATGGTTTCCTATGGAAAATTAATTTTTGGGATACACACTTTTCGCCTTACACACTGGCTGGGAACCAATTAAATTCGTTAGCCTAGGTATCACTGTATATTTTTGTTAGCGCTAACCTAACGGACTCTAAAGCAAATCTCGGTGGGGTTTTTTTCTGGGTACATAGATTAGATTACATTAGATGATTACATTAGATGACTATATTTTCCGGAGTATATGGTGCACCGGAGTATAAGGCGCACTCCCAAATAGTGGTGCATTTTCTAACTTTTTCCATATACAAGGCGCACCGGAGTATAAGGCGCACCTTCAATGAATGAAAAAAAACACATATATAAATATATATATACATTTTTCAAATATAAGGCACACCACATGATAAAGCGCTACATTAGAGCCATTACATTACTTCTTCTACAAGGGGAAATGTAGTCGGTGGCCGCTAACAGTAGTTGCGAGACCTGTTGTGCCTCAATATGACTTCACAGATAAAGCGCACCGGCGTATAAGGCGCAGGGTCATCATTGGAATAAAATCAAGGCTTTTGGGTGCGCCTTATACACCTGAAAATTCCGTATTTTAGATTAGATTGGATTAGATTAGCCTTCATTAGTCTCACAGTGGAGAATTTCACAGTAACAAGGAGTGGCAATAAACAGCTTGATGCCACTTTTTTATTTTTAAGAATTGTTTACAATATGCCAAAATGCTGTGAACTACTGCTTTAGATTTATGAATTATGAAAACCTTTAACTCTTCATACCGTTGTCCTGTAACATCACCATGACGCTATTCTACGCCCTCGGTTAAGATGACAATTGGTAATTCATAAATTCAGAGAACACACACACCCATACGCACGCACGTACACACATATACACACACACACACACACACACACACACACACACACACACACACACACACACACACACACACACACACACACACACACACGCACACACACACACGGACAAAGCCCTTTGTACCATCTTCCACACCGTCTCTCCTCCGGGGGCCAATACAGGGCTGCACAGCCCTTAAGAGGGGCAGCAAGCCGGAAAATGACCCCATGCTGTCTGTGCTCGCCTCAGCCCCGCCTGGTTACGCCCGTTTCCCAGGGACCTGCTGAGGGTCCAATGCCTCGGGGCCTCCCTCTCACGCCACACTACCTCCTAGGGCCAAACGTTAAAGGGGGCTCCCGGTTGGCAGACAATAGGAGACTCGAAACGTGGGAAAGAAATGTCACAAGGCTCTCTGACAAGCTAGTTTCGACCCGCTGACCTTTGGGCCTGGTCCCACTGGGGCTCTTTATGTAAACACTAAACAAAGGCACAACCGTGTGTTAATCAGATTCATAACCCATGTGGGGGGATGACATAAAGGCACGGAAACCCGACACTGACCAAAATCAGCATTATCATTTCACAAAAAAACGGATAAAATTGTAAAAAGCTGTAAAAATGCAAGCGTAAAACAATAACAAAAACCCGAACAGGCTAAGGAGAACAAGCACTTGAACTGCGTATCACCTTGTAAACAGGCCTGGTCATTTAACCTTTGACCTATCCTGTTTTATTCACCTCCCGCGACAATTGGAGCAAGGTTACGCTCAATATGGTCGGTCGGGGTCAAATTAGGATATTCTCGAACACGACGCCATCTGAGAGGTCAAGGGGTAATGCAACCAATGGACACAGACAGGCTTCTTACTGATGGTCAAGGGGGCAATTTGTTATGAATTAAGCGGTTAATGATGTAATCATTAGGATGACACAATCGGTTGACGCCCCCGAGCTGGTGGCTGCTCAGGGATTTTTATTTAATTTTTTAAAATAAAATGCAGCACTGAAAGTTATTATTTTGACGCGTGAATCTTGCAGAGAATCTAAAATAATCACGTGAAAAATTAACCCATTTACGCCGATCATATTCATATGAACACAGATCAATTCATTTACAAATGCATTCAACTTGTTTCTTGTCACATTAGTAATTATATATAATTATATTGTTAATTATAGACTGTGTTTGAACCTATTTTAGACTCTATTTTGATTTTATATTAATTTTTGTTCATATGAACACGCTTGGCATAAATGGGTTAAGTTCATGTATTAGAAAAATATATAAAAAATATAGAAAAAAGTTCATTATTGGAGGAAAAAAATATTCGGAGGGAAATAAAATTAAAATGTTTACACTTATGTGATACAGTATACAAAAACAATCTAAATAAATTGAACTAAAATAATTTACAATAAAATCACTTCATTGTGATGACAATAAACATTTTTTGTAATACTGTATATGACTTTATTCTGGTAACAATCTTTTGTTTAAAAGCTGTTTTTTTTAAATATGGTGATATATATATATATATATAATTTTATTTTTATTTTTAATCTTATAATATATACCCTTGCATACCCTCTCATATTAATCCAACCGCAACATCGTTTTTCTGGAGAAAGAAAGAAAGAAAGAAAGAAAGAAAGAAAGAAAGAAAGAAAGAAAGAAAGAAAGAAAGAAAGAGAAAAAAAGAAGAAAAAAAACAAAAATTGAAAAAAAAGGAAAAAGAGAGAAAGAAAAAAGAAAAAACGAAAAAAAAAAGAAGCAAAAGAAAAGGAAAAAAGAGAGAAAGAAAAAAGAAAAAGAGAGAAAGGAAAAAAAGAAAGAAACAGAAAAAGAAAAAAAAAAAAAAACAAAGAAAGAAAAAAGAAAGAAAGAAAGAAAAAGAAAGAAAGAAAGAAAGAATGAAAGAAAGAAAGAAAGAAAGAGAAAAAAATAAAAGAGAAAAAGAAAGAGAGAAAAAGAGAAAGAGAGAAAAAGAAGAAAGAAAGAAAAAGAAAAGAAAAAAGTAAAATGACAAAGAAAAGAAAGAAAAAAGAAGAAAAAAAGAAAGAAAAACAGATAGAAAAAGAGAAAGAAAAACAGAAAAAAAGAAAAAGACAAAAACGGAAAGAGAGGAAGAAAGAAAGAGAGAAGGAAAAAGAAAAAAACAAGGAAAGAAAGAAAGAACACAATACAATACATATTGATTTGAATAGCGCTTCAACAACAGCTGAAGCTGCAACAATGCGCTTGACATGGACAGCTACCATATACAGGAAATAAAGCAGTCACGAAGATTGTAGAACGCACCAGGAAGTGAAACCAAGATCAAGTCAGAATCACGCTGAGAGATTCATTCATGAATGAAAATATGATTGGTGTCCAAGCAGGCACGAGCGAAGCACTTGCGTCCCCTTTTCCTTTCCGTGGCGCAAGCGACATCATGACGGCGATGGCCAATGAAGCAGCTGGTCATCCTGTTTAGCAAACAAAGGACTTAATCGGTTTCCTCGAGGTTCTTGACAAGCTTCCATTGATGACCTCATTGCGACACGGGCAACATGTGTGGGTCAGACCGCCGTGGTTATTGCGGGTCAAGGTTCGCGAACTCCGCATCACGACCTAATTCCCAGAGGTGCGCTACTGATGGCCTCTCCAGATCTACCTCAGTCTACCTCATTAATCCTTACTGTTGAGGTCAATTTTGCCACGATTTTATTTTATTTTATTGAACTTCATTGTATTGTATTGTAATTTTATTTCACAAAACTGGGAATTTTAACTCATTCACTGCCATTCATGAATGTATTCGGGAACTGAAAATATAACTTAGAGCGCCTTTCCCGAATTTGTTCGGGTTTTGTTTTTTCATGCTTGGGTGCCGATAAAGTGCTGGCCATGGGTCTCTGGCAATTGTTTTTTTCTTTTCCACAAGGGGGCAGAATTTCCCTTTTTTTCCATTTTAGCGCTTTGTTAAAAGCTTCAGGTGTTGTTAAAGTGCTATAATAATAATAATAATAATAATAATAACAATAATAATAATAAGAAGAAGAAGAAGAAGAAGAAGAAGAAGAAGAAGAATAAAAATACAAATAAAATAAAAATAAAAATAAAAAAAAATAAAAATACGAATAAGAAGAAGAAAAAATATATAATAAGAATACATTTTATTTATAAGCCCCTTTCAAAACTCTCAAGGACACTTTCCAGGATACGTTTCATCTGTGGGTGAGCAGCGGCAGCAATATGTATGTATTGCATTGTACGTCTGTGTAAGCTCTCAGTCGTACAGGAGTGGTCCATCGATGAGAAGGTTTCTTCAGCCGTCATCTGTACAAAAGTGAAGGTTTCGGACGTTTCGCCTCCTATCCAAGAGACTTCGTCAGCGAACTAAAGTCTGACTGGTCGTATCGGCCCCATTTATATATCCCTAATGTCCAGACCTAGTGGTGCCGGACACAGCTATGATAGGTCCCTACTCTCAGGTTGGGGGGGGGGGGCGCGGGACCCCCCCCTGTGGCCCCACTGATTGTTCCCACATTCCTGACCAACGATTGGCCTATTACCCCCACTCCCCCCGGCATCACCTCACCAGCACAACGACCCCCATCAGCATTGCGAAAGCTGCCCAACCTGTTCTGCCCGAGCAGGCTACCGTATGAACGATCCAAATTGAACCTCACACCACCAGACCGGTTTAATGAAGGATTTTGTTGTTTTATAAGAATCGCCTCTTTTACCCCCCTTTCAAACCATCTATGTTCTTTCGCTAAGATTTTAACCTCATTGTCGTCAAATGAGTGGTTAGTAGCTTTTAGGTGCAAATGTACTGCCGATTGAGGCCCACTAGTATTAAAAAAAAAGACTTTATCAACATCGCAGGGATAATACTAGTGGGCCTCAATCGGCAGTACATTTGCACCTAAAAGCTACTAACCACTCATTTGACGACAATGAGGTTAAAATCTTAGCGAAAGAACATAGATGGTTTGAAAGGGGGGTAAAAGAGGCGATTCTTATAAAACAACAAAATCCTTCATTAAACCGGTCTGGTGGTGTGAGGTTCAATTTGGATCGTTCATACGGTAGCCTGCTCGGGCAGAACAGGTTGGGCAGCTTTCGCAATGCTGATGGGGGTCGTTGTGCTGGTGAGGTGATGCCGGGGGAGTGGGGGTAATAGGCCAATCGTTGGTCAGGAATGTGGGAACAATCAGTGGGGCCACAGGGGGGGGTCCCGCGCCCCCCCCCCCCCCAACCTGAGAGTAGGGACCTATCATAGCTGTGTCCGGCACCACTAGGTCTGGACATTAGGGATATATAAATGGGGCCGATACGACCAGTCAGACTTTAGTTCGCTGACGAAGTCTCTTGGATAGGAGGCGAAACGTCCGAAACCTTCACTTTTGTACAGATGACGGCTGAAGAAACCTTCTCATCGATGGACCACTCCTGTACGACTGAGAGCTTACACAGACGTATTGCTGCCAACTTTGGGAGAGACATCCTTCTGCTGGTACGTAACTTAGAAAAGGCCACCTTTAAATTAGCTGATTTAAAGAACCACCTCAGATTCAATCTTAGATGTAGACAGAGCCGGTTAATTCCTAAATGCTTGAAGCAAGCACCCCTGGAACCCGGATACTTAGCCGACAAAATGCAACAAAATTATACTAGGAAAATTCTAAATTTGCGAATTAGGAGACTTAACATAGAGATAAAAAACAAACAGTCAGAAATAGAAACTTATTATCAGCGATTACAAACTAATCTTACCCACAAAATCTATCAGGAAGTGTGTGAATTTACTAAATCCGGTTATATGAGGCACCACAGCAAAACCAAAGAGAGACAAAAGGGTAAATTTCAAAAATTACTTTTACTGAAACAATCTCAGCTACTGGTAAACACGCGTAAAATTAGGTATGAACAGTTTGCAAGGGAGAATTGGATCAAAAATTTGTCAGACAGAGATCTCTCAGAGACAGAAAAGGCAGTACTTACCAAAGGTTTAAATTTCTCAGTGACTCCTAAAACTATACCTACAATAGATTATATCACAGCTACTGAATCGGCTATTAAAAATAACAAACTTTCGTATGCAGAGGCAGATGATCTACGCATTAAAATATCAGCTCTTCTCAGTAGTGCCAAACTTCCTCCGTCCAACATAACATTAGAAGAGAGAAAGGCGTTAACTACTCTACAAAAAGACAAAAATATTACTATTTTGCCAGCAGACAAGGGCAGATGCACAGTGCTGCTCAACACATTGGATTATGAAGACAAAATAAATAGGTTAATCAGTGATTCTAACACGTATGAGCAACTAAAAAGGGACCCTTCCAATAGATACAAGAAAGAAATGATTGACTGTCTCCAAAAGCTAGAGAAAGGAAAACATATAGATAAACAGATGTATTTTAGATTATACCCGGGAGAGGCCACGCCATGTATCTATGGCCTGCCAAAAATACATAAAGAAGGGTTCCCCCTCCGACCCATTGTTTGTAGCATTGACTCCTCTACATACAATGTAGCCAAATATTTAAAAACTATTTTAGCTCCGTTGGTTGGTAACACAGAATACGACGTAGAGAACACCACAGGGTTTGTAGAGAGGATCAAAGACCTCATATTGGAACCTGAGGAAACTTTGGCATCATACGATGTGACTTCTCTCTTTACATCTGTCCCAACCCCAGCAGCAGTCTCAGTGGTGAGGACGAGGCTGCTGGCGGATGTTTCTCTGCATGAAAGAACCAAACTGAAACCGGATCACATCTGCCAATTATTAGAAATCTGCCTTAATACTACGTATTTTCAATTTCGGGAAAAATTTTATAAACAAATCCATGGTTGTGCTATGGGCTCACCAGTTTCACCCATAGTGGCTAATCTTTACATGGAAGAGATGGAGAAACAGGCCCTCACATCCTTCCCAGGGACAAAACCTAGACACTGGTTTAGATATGTGGACGATACTTTTGTCATAATTAAGAAACAAGAAATTCAATCCTTCACAGATCATCTCAACTCTGTAGACTTCAACATTAAATTTACTCGTGAGGACATTCAAGAGAACCAACTAGCCTTCTTGGATTGTAAAGTAATTATAAAAGAGGACAGAGCGCTAAAAACAGAAGTCTTTAGGAAGGCTACGCACACTGACCAATACTTACTTTTTGACTCTAACCACCCTTTACAACATAAACTAGGAGTTATCAGAACCCTCCAGCATAGGGCTAAACTAATACCAACTAGCACTGAAGGTAGAGAAAAGGAGTCAAAACATATCAGGAGAGCACTCACTAACTGTGGGTACCCTCAGTGGTCATTCAACAAATGTCAGAAAGAAAGAATAGCGAACGAAACCAATAATTCTCAAGATTCTAAAAGGAGAGGAGTAGCAGTACCGTACATTGCAGGAGTTTCTGAAAAATTACAAAGAGTCCTTTGGCAACATAAAATTCCTACTTATTTCAAACCGATAAACACGTTAAGGCAAAAATTAGTGCATCCAAAAGATAGGCTACCAAATGAAAAACAAAGTAATGTAGTTTATTCCATACATTGTAAGAATGAAAATTGTAAAGAGCAGTACATTGGGGAGACTCAACAAATTCTCAAAAAAAGACTTTATCAACATCGCAGGGATAATACTAGTGGGCCTCAATCGGCAGTACATTTGCACCTAAAAGCTACTAACCACTCATTTGATGACAATGAGGTTAAAATCTTAGCGAAAGAACATAGATGGTTTGAAAGGGGGGTAAAAGAGGCGATTCTTATAAAACAACAAAATCCTTCATTAAACCGGTCTGGTGGTGTGAGGTTCAATTTGGATCGTTAATACGGTAGCCTGCTCGGGCAGAACAGGTTGGGCAGCTTTCGCAATGCTGATGGGGGTCGTTGTGCTGGTGAGGTGATGCCGGGGGGAGTGGGGGTAATAGGCCAATCGTTGGTCAGGAATGTGGGAACAATCAGTGGGGCCACAGGGGGGGGTCCCGCGCCCCCCCCCCCCCCAACCTGAGAGTAGGGACCTATCATAGCTGTGTCCGGCACCACTAGGTCTGGACATTAGGGATATATAAATGGGGCCGATACGACCAGTCAGACTTTAGTTCGCTGACGAAGTCTCTTGGATAGGAGGCGAAACGTCCGAAACCTTCACTTTTGTACAGATGACGGCTGAAGAAACCTTCTCATCGTATTGCATTGTATTTTGGACAGCCGCCCTCATTTCAAGCTCATATAACTCCAGACCCATATAATTCAGGAAATAACTCTTTTTGTCTGATGAAAGAAGAGAGTGTAAGGTTTCTAAGACTGTACTGAATGTTTATGTAGTCCTAAAACTCATTATTCTGTGGCTCCTGGAATTCGAGTGACAATGACAAAAAAACTGTCACCGGAGTGGACACATTTGTGTGCATGTCTGGCAGTGAATGAGTTAAAAAGAGCTTTAGTTCATGCATTGATGCAATTATGTTGATATGTTTGACACCATAACGCGCCCGTGAAAAGCAAACAATACAGCCGAATGAGAAATATAAATGCCCTTGGACGTGATGAGCGGCGTCATTTAAAAGTCAAAGCATGGCGAAAATGTCACCGTTTTAGCCATTCCAGTAATGACTCCAAATAATCAGCCAGACAAGCATGCCAATTAGATGCATTTTGGCTCTCTGCATAACAATTAGCATCACATTAGCAATCGCTCCAAACTTGCGCTGACCTGGAGGTGCAACTAAAGCGAAATTATATTTGCCGAAACGGATACGAGAAGGGCAAAATATACAACCTGCAGAATCTCATCATCGGCTTTTAGGTATTTATATCAGAGAAGAATAATCATCGCTTTACATGAGGTCTTCGATATGGAGCTGGGGCGGTGATTGATCTCCGGGGTTAATTATCTGACTTGGAAATATGAGGCCAAAGGTGAAATGGTAATAGGAGTGTCACATGGATACTTTCCATTGGAAATACAGTGATACCTCGGTTTCCGAACGCTTTAGTTTATGAATGTTAAATTCGCGAGAATATAATCTTGGCATACAAACTACTTTTCGGGAAACACACGGAGCGCCACAATGAGTGATGCGTTGTTCGCGAACGAGCAGGTTCTTGTGGCTCCTGAAATGGCAGCCTGCTTTTTTTTCCTCCTCTATTCCCCGCCCGTGGTAGAGGAGGGAGGGGACACACGCAGCAGTGAGCGGGGGAAGGGGTTACAGAAACAGAAACACACACGAAAGGGAGACGACAGAGCTTGAAACAAAAAAACAAACAAAAAAAGTGAAATGGTGAGAAAATGGATTGAAAACAGTAACATTTGGACTTGTTTCAACTTTATTGATAGTAGCAATTTTCCCCATTGTGGGACCAATAAAGGTTTTCTGATTCAAAGGCAGAGTGTAGACTGCAAGGTTAAAATATCCCATCAATCAGGCTCCACAAATAACCCGCACAAGCCATCTGTACAATTTAAAGAGAACAAACAAGCAAGGGAACCAGCTATTAATGAAGTTTCTAGTGTGTCTGCCTGCATCTGTTGCTGTTGCAATATCACAACTTCTAAGATGTACAACTCAGAGCTCCTTGAGACACTTTATGCAAAAAAGCTATCCATTCCATCAAGCCATCAACGGCCATGACAAAGGTAAATAAAAGGACTTTATTATACAATACAGTTTATTTATTTAATTACAATACCAGAGCACATTCATTATACATAAAATCCTCTTTCAAATCTCCTCTTTCATCTGGAACTGCTTTATATAACAAAAAAGGTACAGAAAGTGCTTAAGAATGGATGTCTCTCTGTGTCTTTGTGTTGTCATGTTATTTATTATTATTATTATTTTTTTGTTCTTTTGACTTCAAGACGGCGCCGCGAGAGTGGCTGCGTTTCCAGCAGCTCCTGTATTTTGCTTTGCTACTTTCATTTCTTTCATAATTTTGCTGCTGTGAAATGTAAATTTCTCCACTGTGAGACTAATAAAGGCAAATCCAATCCAAAAAAATAATGTATATTGGGTGTAGTTTTAAGGCTTATTTAGTCGAAAATTATGTTTTATGGGGACATGGGAACGGATTCTTCTCATTTTAATGGTTTCCTATGGGAAATTAATGTTTGGAATACACACTTTTCGCCTTACACACACACACACTTTCTGGGAACCAATTAAGTTTGTAAACCAAGGTATCACCGTAGCACCAAATCAGTCAGACATTACGGCGACATCATCATAACCAGAGCACCTTATATTACGGTGGGCTTTTCTCACCTCCACATCATCACCGCCATCATCATGACCGCAGACAAACACCAAATCTAGCCCGGGTGGTCCTGTTTATGTGAGTTAAGATGAGATGCCGCATTGTCCCAGTTCTCCTTGTAACCTAGCGGCCATAAATCTGCCGGCGTCGTGGCCCGCGAGTGTTTATGAGCACTTTACATGAAGATCACTCCCACAAACAACGCCCATCAAGACGGTAATGAAAGGCGAGCGCGCAAAGGTGGAGATCAATGTCAGCTTTTGGGGGAGAAGGTGACAGAGCCTGCTTGCGCGAACAGATAAGGAGGATGAATTAAAGGGGCAACCTGGAAGGGGAGAGCATAAAACGGTCACAAATGGAGATAGAAAAAAAAGAATACGAGTTTGGAAATAAGGGAGAGCATATGTCCTTACCTTCGTGGTCACCGTTTCGACCGAGCGAGTCCATTCTGATAAAGCTATCCGAAAAAGTGGTGAATGTGGCTCAGGATGGGTCCATGGTGCACCCCTAAAGGTCAAAGGCCAAATGAAATCAAAGGAATCCCCAGACGGTGGCTTCCTGTCAGCCTGTGGTCAAGGTCAGGGGTTAAACGGAGGTCAAAGAGTCTTGAACCTTGAGCGCAGGGGATGCTTCAGATCAATGAAAAGATGTTGAACATGATAGTCCATAATGGATGATTGATAAGAGGATAAATCAATCGTGTGGGTTGATTGGATATATATATATATATATATACAGTAAAGTCTCATTATATCGATATCGGATATATCGATAGTCCCGGTTATATCGATATTTTTTCGGACTCCCTTGAATATCGATATAACGAGACTTTACTGTATATATATATATATATATATATATATATATATATATATATCCCGTCCAGACGTAGCGGTGCCAGACTCTGCTATGATTGGTGCCTGCTCTCAGATTGAGGGGAGCAGAGCACTACTCCCTTTGGCTACACCGATTACTTCTATTGTCCTGACTGATGACTTCTATTGTCCTGCCGGAGTATGAATCTACGACTGGCCTGATTGCCCCATTTGATCTGGTATCACCTCATCAACATAACTAAGCCTATGTTGCCTAAGAAGTCGGTTGTAGGAACGATCCAAATTGAACCTCATCCCACCATGGCGATTTAGTGAAGGGTTTTGCTGTATGACAGAGTCTACACAGACTGGAGAATACAAGAAGAAAATAATCTGAAAAACAAACGCGGGTGGCTCTTTGTTCCTCTTTCATGCCTACTTTGGACCCGACGCTGTGCCTAGACTCTGTTCTGGCTGTTTTCAGGCAGGTACCAGCTCAGATCAACCACCCAGCCACAGATTAAAATCACTTCTCCACTTTCATCTGCAGCCAGCAGTCCGGCCGAGCATGCCCCTTATGCCTCCTTATACAAGGGGGGGGGGGGGGGCATGCAGAGACAAACCTGGCTCCCGAAAAAGGAGAAGAAAACAGGAGGGGAAGGATGACCGAATGCTTGGGGAAGAAAAGGTGGGGTGAGCAGAAAAGAAGAAATGCACATTGTACTTTTCAAATGGATGGGAAATGATTCGCTGGGATTTGCTGACAATTATACGGTGGGGTTTAATCAATTCGGAGCATTCACAGCGTGGAGAGGCCTGATCCTCCAGTACAAAGGAACAGACCGTGGGAGGGCGGTACCTGAGAAAGCGTCGGCCTGGTGTAAGTAACATGAGGCAACACTCCCCTCCCCACACATTGCACTGCAGCATATGGCCCCTTTCTGAACTTATTATCTGGCGGATTAAGACCAATTGCAGAGACCCAAGGGCCTGTGGCTACCTCCATTGCAGCCCCCCCACCCCCACAAACCCCTCTCGCCCTCCCCAGGAATGAGGCTGACTGACAAGGGGCATTGTGTTGGGCACCTTGACGGCCACACCCATCACTTAGCCTGTCATACCGCAATAGCTTGATGAGGTTATTTGCTAGCCGGAACAGGATTCGACTACTAGCGCCGAAGCTACGCGGCCTACTGTAAACATGCTTACAAAGCGTCGACAGTCCTCGCGCTAACTTCATCGTAAGGTTTCATGAAACGACATCAGTCTTTTCTCCCTCCGGGCTGTCATGACAACGGGCATAATAGTCGTAAATTAGCAAAACGCTCCAGCGACGCGACGGATTAAAAGCACCTGAATGAGAACACACAGATTAGCCCATTTGATATGAGAAGTAATTAGCATCTCATTTCACCTCGACGTGCGGCATTGCCGTTGAGTGGGAACACGCTGAGAGAGAAGACTTGATCGGCCAGAGGTTGATGATGGGTCCATTATGCACACGGTACTTTGGCGAAAGACCGAGAGTAGGAATTAAGATCTGGATGACCGCTGTGAGGGGGACCTCGGCTAGAATATATTGATGTTACAAGTGGACAGGCTCAGGTCGTCCGCAGGAGGCCGAGACTGTGGGAGGGCATACGGTAGTTTGAGGCCTTCCAAAGTATTCATGGGGAGAGGTTTGACAAGAGAAGAGCCCCCTCTTTAAGCCCTCATTTGATCTGCCAATGGGCAGGTGATCCTCAGCTTCCTTTTGTATCACGCCATAGGGGTTTGTCCACCCCGTGTGACTTGTCTTACCTGGCGCCCTTATTTAGAAAGACGCTAATTCGGGTCTGGCAACGCACCCCCCCCCCCCCCCCCCCCATAACAGAGGCCCACCTGATCATAGGCTAGCAGGGGCAATTCCATGCTGAGTCAGCAGGGAGGCCCGATGTCTGCTTTGCTAATCCCTTCACATACGAGGAGGTGTCAGAGGGCCAAAGTTCAGAGACGGAGCAGTGAAGCCATCTCCCCGGCTTCTTTTAAACAGGATTAGCGAGCCCGGTCGGGGTTTGTCGTCAGATGCGAGGTCTCACTCTGGTCATGGTGAGCCTACGTCGGAGGAGAGCAGACAGAGGCCAAACTCTGGTGCCGTTCCAGAATCAGACCACCACTAGTTTAAGACCTGCTAAAAGTTGATTTGGTTGACCTTCAGAACGGTAAACCATGGTCAAGAGTGTGCTCGTACTGCAGTTTGTAGGTGGCAATCGAGGTATGTAAATTGCATGACACCATTGTAACATGACAGCGTGATATAAAAATAAAAACTTCATCCTGAGAACTGTCATATTGTCACTGCTAGGCAGAAAAAATCGTGCCCAAAATCTGGTGAACTTGATATTTTTTCAGAAATCGATGCAAATTGATCATTAGCATTGATTAACCGATGCTAACTGACTGTTTTTGACTGCGTCTTTTTTCACAAATTGATGCTAACAGTAAGTTAACATCGATTAATTGATGCGAATGGTCAGTTAGCATCGATTAATTAATGCTAACCATCAGCGAGCATTGATTTGTGAAAAAATATCAAGTTCACCAGATTTGGGTCAACATGTTAGCATCGATTAATCGATGCCTACTGATCATTAGCATCAGTTAATTGATGCTAACAGTCAGTTAGCAATGATTAATTGATACTGATTGTCAGTTACTGATAGTCAGTTAGCATTGATTAATCGATGCTAACTGTCGAAACTAACTGTTTCGACATAGCGGGAGTGAACAAGATTGTGAAAATGCTAAATATCTGTCCCATCCAGCCAATCAGATCAATTCCAGTACTAAGATCCAGTGTTATCAAACACTGTTAAAGGACAACCGATGTCACTTTTTTGTTTCCTAACTGACATCAGAGAAACGTTTTATAGCATCTAAAATACCCAAAACACGCAGTTTGATATTTTTATTCAAATGCTAAACACCAATAAAAATGACTTAAAGTGTCCAAAATCTGCAAAAAAATTGAGCTGCGAATTGGGCATTTTCAGAAAGTCACGCCCCCAGTTCTGACATCACGCCAAGACGTCTTGCATTGCAGGAGAATCAAAACAATGGCTTCAGATTCGAAGAAGATCCTTTTTTTGTTACACATCTAGTTATGAATATGATTCAAATAGTTCTGAAGAGGAAAGCATACATGTTTGCAATTGATTAAAGAAGTCCTTCCGTGTCATTTTGAGGCATCTGGACTGCATTGTAGCGTCCCAGAAAAGAAGAAGAAAATGGCGACCAAGCTCCCTGTGAGGAATTAATCAGCCCGTTTCCACAGGCTGATATATTCCTTATATGGAGCTTGGTCGCCCTCTTCTGGCTCTTTTTGGTGCACCATGACGTTTTCAGACCAAACAAGCACAGCAAAATGCATTGACGTGATGGAAGGACTGCTACAATGTGTCCTTTTTTTTCGGTCAGGGGCGTTCCTTCAGTGACGTCACGACTTCCGGAATATTCAGCGCGAGTCTTAAGACGTAAAATATAGCTATATGCGGTGTAATCTTTGTAAAATACGCTCAGTAGAAGTCATTTGAAGCCATTTTACAAATTATGGACACAACTTGTCCGGAGACGTCGGTTGTCCTTTAAGAGTCCAGATGAGCTGCTCATTCAGCCTCATGGTTCATTTGTCTGCATTTGCTCCCATTATCGAGTGAATAAGCAGACCTGGCTGGCAAAGAGCCATTACACACCCCAGCGCTCCAGCGGAGCCCACGCAAATCACGTTAGCTCATCAAATCAAGTTAGCTCCTGCTTAGCGGCAAAGGCACTTTTAATTCCAAGCATCGCCTCGCCGCCGTCGGCATTCTTCGCAGTTGTCAGGGCCTTTGCGCCAAGACGCATTCCAACAGGGTCAGGTGTGAGCATGCGTGGATGACGCAAGAGATATTTTATCCGTCGGTGACAACGTGGCAGTCCTTCACGCTGTGTTTAATGGCACGCGCAGCCCATCGTCGCCCGCGCGGGTCGAGGATGTGACAAAGTGCGGCTGTTTGTGCAGCGGAGGACCACGGTGTGTTGAGTTTGGGACAAGGACAAGGGGGCTTTGCGGGGTTTCTGCTGCGAACGATCGGTTGGGTGGGGAGTGGCAGTTACTATGGGGTGAGGAACGTCATCATAAACATGCAATGATTTTCATTTTGTAACTAGTCCGAGGGTATAATCGCTTTTTTTCCCAACCAAAGTTACTTTTCCTTTGATTTTTCAAATTCATGTAGAGAGTATTCGTTTTTGTATAGTGACTTTAAATATTTTGTACGATTAAAACATTACAAAAATAGCATTTTGATATATTTTTAGAGTTAGCTTTAGTTTTTTTAAGTCTCATTTTTATTTATTTATTATTATTATTATTATTATTATTATTATTATTATTATATAGCTATTTAGCTGGCTGGCTATTAGCTATCTATTAGCTAGCTAGCTTTCTATCTATTGGAATGACTTCTGGGTTGAGTGAACGCTGGCGCACTTGGCTGCCGCTGCTCACCCACAGAAAGTGATGATGATGATGATGATGATATTATTATTATTATTATAAAAATGCTGAAAAACAATCCGTATTCGTTCCACACGATGCAACACAACAACAACACAACACACTAAGTGACAAAAGAAAACACAAAAACAACAACAAAAAGCAAGGTTCATGAGAGCACTTGCTGACGGCTGCCGACTCGGCCGCCATCTTGGACATGTTTAGAACTTACTTTCTTTTTTTTTCATTAACTTCCATAATCTTGAGGCAGACCACCGTTTGCCTAGTAAAACTAAACCAGTATACCAGGAGAAAAAGAAACTAGCCCACACCTAAGTGATCAACACATTTTCCGGGCAAATAAGGCATATAATCCAAAAGGAGAGCCAGCGTCCACCAAATAAATTTAACCCATTTTTATGTGAGAGACACTTCCAACATATTTTGATTTCGATTATTTCCTAGAGGGAGGGGGAAAAAAGTGTCTCTCATCCCGAAACAGATTGCTTTCAACCTTATAAATGTCGCTGCATTTTGTGACATATTCAATAAACGCCGTCTCCAAAGACTCTCTCATAACTTCAACGGAAAACATATTGATGTCTTTCCCGGCTCAATTTTCCTGAAATTCAGAGTCGCGAGTCCAACATGAAGCAATTACACTCATGAACAAGGAGTGAAAACCAAGGCGCTGGTGACTCATATGCATGCCGGGAGGTGGAGTCGGCCGATTTGAGTATTTGAGGCTAATAATGGCGCAAGTGGAAGGATGAGCTGCGTCGGTCAAGAGAGAGAGAGGGGGGGAAAAAAAAGTCTGAAAAGGCTTTGAGCGACTGTGGGCGGCCGCTTGTGTGTGTCTCGACCACTTCATGTCACCTCGCTTGTGTTGAATGGGTGGCGTGTGATTGTGATGGGCCTTCATTGGCGAATAGTGCTGAAGGCCATTGTTCCAGTTACACTCCCTGTCTGTCTGATTCTCATTCTCTCTCTTCTCTCTCTCTATGTCGCATTCTCTTTTTCTCTCTCTATGTCTCATTTTCTCTCTCATGCTCTCTTTAGTGCTAAAGGCCATTGTTCCAGTTACACTCCCTGTCTGTCTGTCTCACTCACTCACTCACTCACTCACTCACTCACTCACTCACTCACTCACTCACTCACTCACTCACTCACTCACTCACTCACTCACTCACTCACTCACTCACTCACTCACTCACTCATCACTCACTCACTCACTCACTCACTCACTCACTCAGTCTCTATGTCTCTCTCTCTCTGTCTCCCTCTGTTTCATTCTCTCTATGTTGCTCTCTCAATGTCTCCCTCTCTCCCTCTCTATGTCTCTCTCTCCATGTTTCTCTCTCTATGTTGCCCTCTCTCTCTCTCGCTCCCTCTCGATGTCTCTCTCATGCGCTCTCTCTGTCTCTCTTTCTATGTTGCCCTATCTCGCTATCTCTCTATGTCTCTCTCTCATTCGCTCCTCTCAGTCTCGCTCCTCTCTATGTCTCTCTAAGTCTCTCTCTCTCGTTCGCTCCCTCTATATGTCTCTCTCTCTCGCTCCTCTCGATGTCTCTCTCTCGTTCGCTCCCTCTATATGTCTCTCTCCCATGCGCTCTTTCTCTGTCTCTCTGTGTCTCTCTCTCTGTTTCTCTCGCTATGTTGCCCTCTCTCTCTCTCGCTCTCTCTCTCTATGTCTCTATCTCATTCGCTCCTCCCTATGTCCCTCTTTCTCTGTCTCTCTCTTTGTATCTCTCTGTCCCTTTTCTCATTATCTCTCTATGTCTCTCTCATTCTCTCTCTGACATTAACGAATGGATGATTAAAGCTTAACAAATGATTCTGATATTTTTTTTGAATGTTTTACACTACCCATTTGGTATTTTGAAAAGGTTTCTGGATTTTTCCCATGATGATTCAAAGTTCGCCTGTTACAAGTCTCTTGCTGTATTGTGGTGGAAACAAAGACCGTTCTCAGGACTCCTTCTTAAACATATCAGAGTTCAATTATTAAAAAACAAAATCTAACATTTATAGCATGTCGGGTTTGAGTTTCAAGATCACCAAAATCACCAATTTTCCTGATAAAATGTCAAATTCTGTTTCACCAACATGGGCCAGTGTTTGTATACGCACATGTAGAACCTCTACAAAACTCCAACAAACTTGATAACATGTTTATATTGAATGACTTAAGTAAAAATCTTCAATATAAAGGTGAAAGAATAAACTACAGTGGGACTTTGCCTTACGCACTTAATTGGTTCCCAGACAGAGTGTAAGGCGAACTGGTTGTTTTGTCATTGTTTTGAAATGTTAAAAATCAATAAAATGCTCCCCATAGAAAATGCAACTCCCACTGCCTAAATCATGTTGTGAACAACCCGATGTGTCAAACTACAAAGCATCAACAAAACACACATTGACAAACCCGTAAAACGGGGGCGACGCCAACATGATACAAAAAAAAAAAAAAGTCATTTTCGCTTGAGAACTAATGAGAGCGACAACACTTGAATCAAACAAGGTGTGGGAAGAACAGGCGGAGTATGATGAGGCATAAAAAAAATACACAAATACAATTTATTTATTTATTTGGTGGTGGTGGGGAAATAGAGTGGTGGGGGGTGTTTCTTTGGGATAATTGTCAGGAAGAGCCCTTTGGAAGATGACTGACAAAAGCGAAGCTACAACAGTAAAATTTGTTGCGGAAACATGAAAATGCATCACACTTTGTTCCCCAAAAAGAAATGCAATATTTATGAATCATCCGGGAACTCGCTCTCTGTCTTACACACACGATTGTTCGAGTATTCTCAGCGTCTCATCCATAAATCTTTCCCCACATCTTGATGCGCCTCCCTATAGCGTTCCTCCATAAAAGGATTAACATACAGCAAGCGTCCGTTAACATAACAATGAGAAGTGTTTAAAAATCCATATTTTAAAAGGGGAATGTAATAATCACCGTGTGAAAGTGACTGTACATCATCACATCACAGGCCGAACGCGATGTCGAGTTTCCCCCTTTTTTCATGGTTGTCACAGTAAATATAATATGGGAGGTAAAAAATACATTTGAGGAGGTAAATTTATATGTGGTCAATGTTCGCAGCATTTTAGTATGACTGCACAATTAATTCATTACAAAGGCTGGATTAAATATTTGGCCTATATAAAAATATAAAAGTGCTATAATAATAATAATAATACATTTCACTTTTAAGCGCCTTTCAAAACTCTCAAGGTCACTTAAGTCACTGTTAGATGTTTCTCTGCGGGTGAGCAGCGGCAGCCACACTCGCCAACGTTCACTCAACCCAGAAGTAACTCAAATAAATAGAAAGCTAGCTAGCTAGCTAATACATAGCTAATATATAGCTAGCGAGATAGCTAGCTAATACATAACTAATAGATAGCTAATAGATAGCTAGCCAGAGAGCTAGATAGATAGCCAGACAGCTAATGGATAGCTAGCTAAATAGCTAGCTAGTTCACTCAACCCGGAAGTAACTCAAATAAATAGAAAGCTAGCTAGCTAGCTAATACATAGCTAATATATAGCTAGCGAGATAGCTAGCTAATACATAACTAATAGATAGCTAATAGCTAGCTAGCCAGAGAGCTAGATAGATAGCCAGACAGCTAATGGATAGCTAGCTAAATAGCTAGCTAGTTCACTCAACCCGGAAGTAACTCAAATAAATAGAAAGCTAGCTAGCTAGCTAATACATAGCTAATACATAACTAGCGAGATAGCTCGCTAATACATAACTAATAGATAGCTAATAGATAGCTAGCCAGACAGCTAGATAGATAGCCAGACAGCTAATGGATAGCTAGCTAAATAGCTAGCTAGTTCACTCAACCCGGAAGTAACTCAAATAAATAGAAAGCTAGCTAGCTAAGACATAGCTAATAGATAGCTAGCGAGACAGCTAGCTAATACATAGCTAATAGATAGCTAGCCAAACAGCTAGATATATAGCCAGACAGCTAATGGAAAGCTAGCTAAATAGCTAGCGAGATAGCCACCCAGCTAGCCAGATAGCTAATACATAGCAAATAGCTAGCTAGGTAGCATATGAGCAAAATTGATAACGGCAGTTTAAGGCAAGAAAAAAAAACACTACAAGTACACTATTAAATGTTTATTATTATTATTTACACATGGGCAGAATTGCACTGAAATATTTTGAGAGGCGTGTCGAATGCCCCCCCCCTCCCTTTTGTATCACGTGGTTTGTTATCAAGTGGAGTACTTTTGCTATTGTGGGACAGAAAAAGACCCCACCACAGGCTAGTGTTAAGCCGAAGAAGACACTAATTATTATTTTTTTTTTGTTTTACATTATGTTACTTCCGGGTTGAGTGAACGCTGGCGCATGTGGCTGCCGCTGCTTACCCGCAGAAAAGAAATATGCTGTGACTGTAAAGTGTCCTTGAGAGTTTTGATAGGTGCTTATAAATGAAATGTATTATTATTATTATTATTATATAAAACACCGGCACGGTCACTGAACATGAAATTCTGTCATCAAAATAACAATAAAACTAATTCATAACAAATGAATTGCAAAGGTAGCAACGTCAGTAAATTCCGACCTTTAATTTTGACTAGAAGCTTTTGAGGTGAGCAAAACAAGCGCTCCGTTTGGTTTATTGTTTTCAAAACATTTTTGGATCATTCAGTCTCGAAACACAAACTAACATGTCTATTTTACTCTCTATATCGCTCCCGAGGAAGCGGCCTTTGAGTTTTTAAGTTACTAGAACTTTCCGTTACCTGTCGCACAGACTGAACAAAGACAAACACGCATGCGGGCTCTGCTAAGTGGAATGGAAAGTGAAGGGAGGATATTACAAAATTGCAGCGAGGCCGCGATTAATTGGAGCTATCTGTTTGAGGACCTCCTGCTATGGTGAGACAAGTATACACACACACACAAACACACACCCTTTTGCTGTACTACTAAGAAAACAAAGCCCCACTAATCATTTGAAGCCCGCGCTTTGTAAGTGGGACTCCATCATTAACAGACGACGGCAGTGTGGGGTTTTGTTGGTTTTAGCTTAGCATTCTCAATCAATGGCTCACAGGAAGAGCTTTAATCAGCTTTCTAATGCAGCTGTACAAGAGGTGGGCCGGCCTATTGTCCAGCCTTGAAAGGCCGATCCGGAGGGAGTCCTCTCGCGTTTCTTTACATTCACCTGCTGGGCCCTATTGGCTCTCTTTCTGGGAGAAAAGGACAAGGGGGGAATGAATAAAGAACACGGGCAAAGTGTGGCTGGGCCCAGTCGGCCTTTTGGGCTCATCAAGGAGCCCCCTTGTCATCTCCACAGTTTGGACGCTTAAGCCTCGGCCGTCTCTTTCCCAGGCCAATTCAGGCGCTCCAAGGCGCCGGGCGGCGGCCAAGGATGGCGAACCACAACAAGGCTATGAGCTAATGATATGTTACTTGGAGGGGAATGGAGTACGGAGACTACGCCATGTTGAAAACTCCTTTCATTCATTCATTGATTCAAGAATGGCTATCTTAAAGGACAACCGACGTCTCAGGACAAGTTGTGTCCATAATTTGTAAAATGGCTTCAAATGACTTCTACTGAGCGTATTTTACAAAGATTCCACCACATATAGTAGCTCTATTTTACCTTTTAAGACTTGTGCTGAATGTTCTGGAAGTCTTGTTTTTGGTGTTGGTGATGAGTTCGTACGTGACGTCACTGAAGGAACTGACCGAGTAATAACGGACACATTGTAGCAGTCCTTCCATCACGTCAATGCTTGTTTGGTCTGAAAACCTCGTGTTGCGCCAAGCTCCATATAAGGAATTTATCAGCCTGTGGAAACGCAATACACTGTCATGTCTACAAGAGGTCGCCATTTTCTTCTGCCTCTTTTTGGGTGAGACATTTCCCCCAATGTTGCCTCAAAATGGCACCGAATAAATTCTTTAATCGATTGCAAACATGTATGCTTTCCTCTTCAGAACTATTTGAATTATATTCATAACTGGAGGTGTAACAAGAAAGCATATTCTCCGAATCTGAAGCCATTATTTTGATTCTCCAGCAATGCAAGACGTCTTGGCGTGATGTCGAGAACAGGGGGCGGGACTTTCTGAAAATGCCAATTCGCAGCTCAATTTTTTACAGATCTTGGACACTTTAATTTTTATTGGTGTTTTACATTTGAATAAAAATATCATACTGCGTGTTTTGGGTATTTTTCATGCTATAAAACGTTTTTCTGATGTCAGTTAGGAAACAAAAAAGTGACGTCGGTTGTCCTTTAAGTTAACGAAGAATAAATAACACAAACAGAATATTGCATGGCAATGGGATTTAAGTTAAACGGTACTTTTGACAAACTTGCAGTCCTCAACTACAACCAGCAGCGGTACTCGTGGGTGAGTAGTTTTTAGAAACAGTATTTGCAACAGCATCTTATGTTTTATTGTTCAACTAAAAGTTTTTTTTTAAATTACAGTAATCCATGACAAATGTTGGCGACAAATTATTTTTTAATTACATTTTTTGTGATGTAGCACAAAAGAGAGCCACCGTTGTATATCTGCAACATTAATAATAATAATAATAATAATAATATCTAATGGCTTTTAGTACCTATTAGCTAGCTAGCTTTCTATCTACTTGAGTTACTTCCAGGTTGAGTGAATGCTGGCGCGTGTTGTGCCGCTGCTCACCCACAGAAAAATATATCCTGTGACTGTAAAGTAACCTTGAGAGTTTTAAAATGCGCTTAGAAATCAAATGTAATAATAATAAAAATAAATACAATAACAATAACAAGAAGAAGAAGAAGAAGAACAAGAACAACAAGAACAACAACAAGAAGAACAAGGTTTGATTTGTTTTGAAAAATCATTGCTGTTTTGCCTTATACATTGCGCTGTGTTCTCTAAAACTAATAACCTGTTCAATTCATTGATTTTGTCTTTCATGATAGTCTTTTCTTTCAAGAATGACAATAATACACAAATAAAAGACGGTCTTGGCTAAAAATAAACATGTAAATAAAAAAAGGTCGGTTTCAAAACATCCAGAACGATGTTCTTACACCATCTAGTGAAGAGCGCGAGTAATTCATGTGTGTGCGCGTGTGTCTCCGTGTCGAGGCGAGTGCAGATTCTGTGAAATTAACTCCTGAAAAAACTAAACGTAAACATCATAAAAATACAAATTGCCCCTAATTAATTATCAGGTGAAAGTGTAAAATATTGCTTGAATTTAAATCATTCTTTTGGATTACTTGTCGTTCATTTGTATTAGCACCACCAAAACATTTGGCAATGTTTTAGAATTATTGTTTTCTATGTTACAGCTGAGCACAAGATCACTTGAATAATTAATTACAAATGTTATGGCATTAAAATATTCAGAATAACATCTATCGCTATTTTGTTGTTCTGGACACCATCTTATCACGCGTCATCTTTTTTTTCTTCGTTATAGTTTTAATGCTAATGACGTATTATTTGTGCGCCAGACGCAGCGTGTGCATTGGAATGACGAGAGGTAATTAAACGTCACATTTGTCCAGCATAGTAAAGCGTAGTGCGACCACCTGAAGGTTTTTTTTTTTTTTTTTTGGGGGGGGGGGGGGGGGGGGGGGGGGGGTGAATTGTGTTTTGTAATTGATTGTAATGCTGTGTCCGAGAGAACAGTAATTTCATCTGTGCTGTATGTCATGCATATTAGCATATTTGACAATAAAGCTGACTTTGACTTTTTTTTTTTTTTACTTTTTGACAAAAAAAATAAAAATGTATTTTTGATTTCATCCACTGAAACGAGTCCATATTTTGAATCTATCTTGTCTAATTTGCGGCACTGAAATGTGATTTTTTTTGTCTTTTTTTGACAGCCACTTGCTGGGCAAGGTCAACCATTCACCTGTAAGTAGCGAAATTACCCTAGTCTAATTCCCGTTGTCGTTCAGGTGCAGCCAGACATCTTGCTTTGCATTTTAATGCCCACAACCTGATTATTAAATCTCTGAGGTTGAGTTTTTCTTTTTTTTTTCCCTCTGACAAAAAAAAGATGAGTTGCTAAGCAACCTAGCCTTGATCAAGCAAGCACGCCCTGTTCCCCATTTTTAAACAACCAATTCCATATTCAAGCATGCGCCTCATAATGAGAAAATAATGCATACAAAATGTACACAATACACTATAATACAATACAATACAATACAATACATATTGATTTATGTAGCGCTTTCACACCAGCTAACAATGGCTAACCTTTACCTCGTGCGATTGCAAATTTGAACCCCGGAAATGTTAATAAAAAGCCAAACATTTTAAATAATACTAAAATAAAAGAATACTCAAAATCCCTTTTATATTTATTAAGAGGTTATTAGTAGAATCATTGATTCTGATGGGTCTTTGTCCTTGAAAGGGTTATTCTTTGCAACAAAACATGACTAACCAACTTAAGTTGACTCATTTACTGTCAAATTACATCAACAATAATTTACAAAACATCACATACAACCTTATTTTTGATTTTTTTAACCATGCTGTATAAATAACATTTTTAAGGCCAAAATAATACCATTCTAAACACATATACACACACACACACACACACACACACACACACACACACACACACACACACACACACACACACACACACACACACACACACACACACACACACATTTACAGATACATTTCTCTACTATGTCCTAATTTTAAAAAGTGACAGCATTTGCTGTCACTTTTTAAAATTAAAATAAAAATTAAATAATAAATAAATACATTTCAAATTAAAATAGCTGTGAAATATAAATTTCTCCACTGTGAGACTAATAAAGGCAAATCCAAGCCATTTATATATCATATTTGTTCACTTATGGGGTCGTGCGAAAATGAAGCATGTTCCCCACTGGCTTTTTCTTCACCCCTGCAAAGACTTTTATAAACACTGCCACTCAAGATGTTACCACAGTTTATAACATAATAACATTTGGGACAGGCATGATAAACAATACTTGTAAACACGGACAAAAAAAAAGTGTTTACATGTAGCAACATTTTTTTTCTTTGTGTAACATAATCTTAACACCCCCTAGCTATTATTTTCTAAAAATATCACTTGGACTCAAAGTGTGATTGAAGCATACTTATTTAGAGCGCTAAATAGTTTCGATCCAATTTAGTCAGTAAGTAAAGTGCTAATGCTAGTGTGGATTCAGTTTAAGTGTTGCCCTTAATCCGGATATTTGTACTCTAATTATGCCCGTTAAAAATGGAGGCTAGCGGGTTATTATCTTGCACTATGTTATTTCCCCTCGCGGGCCTCAAACAGGAAGTGTTGATAAATGAGCGTTATCACCAACCTGGACATCCATCACGACGTCAGCGTATTAAAGATATTTTAATGTCATTTAAAGGACAACCGACGTCACTTTTTTGTTTCCCAACTGACATCAGAAAAACGTTCTATAGCATCTAAAATACCCAAAACACGCAGTATGATATTTTTATTCAAATGCAAAACACCAATAAAAATGATTTAAAGTGTCCAAAATCTGCAAAAAAAATTGAGCTGTGAATTGGGCATTTTCAGAAAGTCCCGCCCCCAGTTCGTGACGTCACGCCAAGACGTCTTGCATTGCTGGAGAATCAAAACAATGGCTTCAGATTAGGAGAATATGCTTTCTTATGAATATGGTTTAAATAGTTCTGAAGAGGAAAGCATACATGTTTGCAATCGATTATAGAATTCATTCCATGCCATTTTGAGGCAACATTGGGGGTAAATATCTCACCCAAAAAAAGGCAGAAAATGGCGACCTCTTGTAGACATGACAGTGTATTGCGTTTCCACAGGCTGATAAATTCCTTATATGGAGCTTGGACGCCCTCTTCTGGCGCAACACGAGGTTTTCAGACCAAACAAGCATTGACATGATGGAAGGACTGCTACAATGTGTCCTTTTTTCGGTCAGACTCGTCACCAACTCAAAAACAAGACTTCCGGAATATTCAGCGCGAGTCTTAAAACGTAAGATATAGCTATATGCGGTGGAATCCTTTTAAAATACACTCAGTAGATGTCATTTGAAGTGAGTTTTGAAAGGCGCTTATAAATGAAAGTTATTATTATTATTATTATTATTATTATTTTACAAATTATGGACACAACTTGTCCGGAGGCGTCGGTTGTCCTTTAAGTAACCTGTATTGGTTTGTCCTGAAAAATAAACATTTTATAAAATACAGTAAAGTCTCGTTATATCGATATTCTCGGGAGTCGGAGAAAATATCGATATAACCGGACTATCAATATATCTGATCCTGCGGCATGTAAAATTTCTCCTTACGTTCATAGAAATAGTATTGTAATAAGCAGTACTATCGATAAAACCAATATCGATATAACGAGACTATACTGTATCTCGTCTATAAAGATATGTACATGTACATGTACAACTGGAGAGAATATTACATACGTTATGCACCGTTGTTCGTAACTCGTATTTTCGTAAGTAGGGGAGCGTCTGTATCTATAATACACACGTTTTTTTCCCCAAAATTGACAAGCCTGAATTTTTTTGTAAGAGTGCTTTTGACTCATTGAGTTACTAAGAAACTGGATGAGTCACAGAAAGATGAAGAAATGGATATATATACACCGTAATCCCCAAATATTCATTTTCTATGAGTCTTTCACATTTAATTTATAAAAATAATAATAATAATAATAACATTTTGACACAGTCGACCGTTGCACGTCGTTTCAGGTGTCTCAGTGCGAGCGCATCGATTTTCCTTTTACTTCTCATTTATCAGTTGCTTGTTGTGTTTTCCGGAAACACTGACAGGAAGCGTCAGCTGTTTAGTATTCACTTCACGTAAAGTGGGTCTGTGTTCCTCATTTAGTTCTCTACTGTACAGCTGGGGAGATGTCCGCGGTGCGGGAGTGCTATGCAAATCAGGCCGTGTTTGAATAGAGATTGAGGTAGACACAAAGCTCAATTAGAGAGCCAGCGGGGGTGCATTAAGTGTCTGTAAGGGGGAGGGGGAAGGGACACCCAACCCCCCCAAAAAAACAATGCCAACCAGATGAATTATTTTTACAAATCTTCACTCGCACTGCACGTATCATCAACATGCACTTCCTGCTTTGTTTCCAAGCTCAAACATGTCTCCCATGCAGCAAAATATATGAGAGGGGGGAAGGGCGGGTATGATTGGTAGCCATCTTGGTGTTGATGCCCAGCTTCAATGCACATGACCCATTGCCTGTATACGAATGTCCTTGGAGATGGTTCTGACATCTAGCATCGGTTGCCACGGTAACGGTTGCACAAAGAAGAGTGGGTATATGTTGGGGGTAGGGGTGTGCATGTTGTAATGGAGGGGAAGCATAATTAATATGCACGTCGTGGGATTTGGAATCAGGGTTTTAATTGTATTTGTTGGCGCGTGAAGCTGAGCTGTTTAACAAAAAAAAAAAAAAAAAAAAAAAAAACGAAGACCATCAAATGAGATTTAGTGAGCTCATTGGTCAGAGAAATCATTTGCATGGCCGTCAAGGTTATTTCTAAATGGTTTCCTTTTTGCGCAACAGAGAGAGGCTTTATACACGTGGTGGGAACTATTGTATCAGTCTTCCTCCTTCGAGACATGCACGGCCAAGGTGACAATGTACTAATTCATCAGTCAGCGCTTGGATTTCAGGTGATATTGTATCCGGGAATTGCAATCTTTTCACGTTTTGTGTATGAAAAGGTTTGTCATACGCGAGCAAAAGACGCAATTCAAGATGGAGGCTAACTTGATTAGAGAGGCACTAAAAATAGTTTAAAATAAAAACGACAGATAGCTAGCGAGCTCTCTAGCTGGCTACCTAGCGAGTGAGCTATCTAGTTGGCTACCTAGCGAGCGAGCTAGCTATCTAGTTGGCTACCTAGCGAGCGAGCTAGCTATCTAGTTGGCTACCTAGCGAGCTAGCTATCTAGCGAACTATCTAGTTAAATATCTACTTGCTACTTATTATTATCTACACATTATTTTCATGACATATTGAGAAAAACAAAATATCACGACAGAGGCTTTACTAAACAAAATATAATCAGAAATAACCCTTCACTATGTGGCTGTCTGCCTACTTATTAGCTATATCACCATCTAGGTAGCTGGCTATTAATTAGCTATATCACTATCTATCTAGCTATCTATCTATCTATATACACATTTTATTTCTAAGCGCCTTTCAAAACTCTCAAGGACACCCCACAGTCACAGGCAAGGTCGAGGTACTTCTGGATGGAGTGAACGCTGACGCGGGTGGCTGCCGCTGCTCACCCACAGAAAAAACAATCCTGAGACTGTTAAGTGACCTTGAGAGCTATGAAAGGCGCTTATAAATGAAATGTTTTATTATTATTATTATCAACGAGACTGATTGAGAAGATCTGTATGGCTTATGTCTGTGTTATATTGCCCCCAGGTGGCCATGGCGGGGTCAAGTCAAGTTAAAAAAAAAAAAATATAATTAAATTACATTAAATTCATTTTTAAGTTTTTTTTAAGTTCATTTTTATTGTTCATATTAATGTGTGGTGATATTTTAATGTAAAACCCAGCACGATCTTTAGCTATATTTTTTTAAATGGCACAAAAAAAATCCCCCTAAAAAAAGACAGCACTCAACTGGAATTATCCGGTAATCTTTGTTTCAATTTTAAATTCTGCACCACCAATTAAATGTCATAACATTGATACTTCAAATAAATTCAACCAAGCTAGCAAAGCAAGCTACTAAGCCAGTGAAGAACCATCTAATTCCAAAAAGAAATAAAACGATAGATAAACTGCTGTAAAAATCCCTCAACCCCACAAACGCTTCTAAAGCACGATATAACAATAACAATAAACATGAGGTCAATCTTCTTCTTTCCTCCGTTCATTTTGTATGCCCCGAAGAAGACTTTATAATAACCGAAATGGCCCCTGATGGGTTCTAAGACAAGGTGTGAGGATAATATTATAGACTGTAATGATAATAATAAAATACGGTACATCATAACTACATTTATCACCTGTGGTATTTTAGGGGGGCTGAGATTGGGTTTAAATATGCTTGTGTCTTGTAAAGTGATGACCCGCAATCACACCGTTTCCCATAAATCATTGGCAAGAATGTAAAACACACACACACACACACGCACGCACAGGCACACGCACACACACACACACACACACACACACACACACACACACACACACACACACACACACACACACACACACACACACACACACACACACACACACACACACACACACACACACACACACAGGGTGGAATTTCCATCACGTAAAAAAAGGCGTGTGGTTGCTTGGGGCTTGAAATGTCCAGGGGTCCCTGAATGCATCATAAAAATGAACTCATATTTCTCCCCTTTTGATTTAAAGCAATAATTATTGGTTCAATCTTAATTTACGCATTTAAAAAATGTATTAACCTATCATGATAGTTTTGAGCGCAACCCTGACCCTTCTCCTGCATCTTCTTTCTGCTTAACTCACTTCACAATTCATAGCAGTTTGGCATGTAGAACATTTTTTTCAATGAAAAGTCTTCAAGTGTTTGAAAGCTAACTGTCAAACTAATAAGCGTGAACGAAAGAGAAAATGCATGTTGTGTACTTAAAACCACCATAGATGTTTCTGTAAACTATACGACTTGGACACAAACGGTGCATCAACACATGTAGACTTTCACTTTTACATAAAAAAAACACTAATGTAACTGCAGTTTGACAACAACCACCAATAAGAACTTTAAAGACTTGTACTAGCCCAGAAAAGAGACTATTCAAACATACACAATTTTGAGTTTATATGATGAACATTTTTTGAAATATTAGCAGTTCACTAATCTGGTGGGCCCAATCATTGGGGTTGCATTTACTACTGTAAATATGTTCCAGTATAAACATAAAAACACATTGCTGACCGCTGTTAGTTAATTTAGACATTGTGATATATACACCCACCGCCCTCATGCGGACACACAAGTGTGTGCGGGTACACAAGCAACCCCCCACCCCCATGGGCGTGCGTGAACGCAGACAGGCTGCAACGCATCAACATTGCATGGTTTCTTATGTTCATGCAAATTGAAGGACGGGGTTGAGGAAAAAGCAGCAGGACACAAATCAACAAATCACAAACAGACTTAACGTTTATCGGAGGATTACATACACAACACCTCCGCCCCCCCCCCCCCACCACGATGTACATACCTGTTGAAGATGTATAATTCCTTAGTTGTGGTTTTATGCAGGCTTGCAGGGCTTTTTAGGACAACAACACCGACCTAGGAAATCAAACCATAGCAGTGTTGATATGCAAATGAGAGGTTCCCGCTGCACTCATGTGCCTTCATTATTTATAAATGACTGCTGTTTATGCAAATTGCTAAGCACCGCTACTCGGGCGGAGTGTTGAGTGGGGACGTTTCAAACACAGCCTGTGATCAAGAGCTGCCGTGCTCTTAAATAAATGCAGCTTTTATGCACACAGGTTCAATGTAGATCAATTTATAGTGAACTGCAAATTTTATTCAAATGAAAAATAACACAGTACAGCTTCTGTATATAATACTACGTTGCACACTATAATTACAGCGATATTCTATAAAATGTAGTTTACGTTTATCTTTTAGTGTGGCAATGTTTCTCAAAAACACGAAAAAACATTTTATCCAGATAGATATTCAAACTACAAAAAGAAAATGTTATTGCGCGGTCGAGCAGAGAATACGGTAGCGACATCAACAAGCGACGACATGTTACGTATGAAGTGCGACTGGTATTTATGGCAAGTCGTTTCATCAAATTCACGGACGAACAATAATCTAAGTCACTCTTGTTATCAGCGGTAAATACTATTTTTTTTTTCGCCCAAATGACTCGGATTAAGTAGATTTACACAGAGCCGACGTTATTTTACATGCAAGACAGCCGTCGTTGAAAGCTGCTTTGGAAGCACAACGCACGAACGTGCAAGACATAAACGCGACAACAATTGCTTCCACTGTTTTCGATCACTGGTGAATATCAATGAAATAAAACGTCTTTATGTTTGCTATATCTGTGAAACCAACAAACAATTACTCACTTTTCAGTGACGTATTTTCTTGCAGCCATGTTCCATGACAGTTCCCAAAGAAAATATTGGACCTTTAACGACGACGACGAGTTGGAACTGTTGCGGTCTGAAGCCAACCAGAAGTTCCGAAAGAAGATAAGAGACAGCGGGAAGGTTAACGACACTAAAAATGCCACAAATGTTTACCAAACTTTACCTTGCACACCTTAACATGACCACACCTCTTTTTTGGTGCAACTCATCCACTCCCACAGCACGTGATAAGCGAATCCGTGTTCCTGAACCGTCACGAAGAAGATGTTCTCTTCAGAAGCTATGAGAGAACACTGCTGGATTTCTGCAATGTTTTCAAACCTGCAATGCCCAAATCTGTTATTGTATGTATTTACATGTTTATTGGGAGGGATAACGTACCAGAAGCACTTGTGATGAGAAAGTTGTGTTATTTGTATGCAGGGTACAGCCCTTATGTACTTCAGAAGATTCTACATGAACAACTCTCTAATGGAGTACCACCCAAAGATTATCATGTAAGTAGGGCGGGTGGTGAATGCTGAACTGCAATGGAGTCGTGTTTTTACGACAATGGTCAATTTAGTTTGTAACCTCAAAATGTCATAGTGGCACCATTACAAATTCAAATTGGATTGAGGGTGACTGTTGGAAGTAATTTATCCTTATGTCATTTTTTCCCTCCTTCCTTTCTCAGGTTGACATGTTCATATCTAGCCTGCAAGGTGGACGAGTTTAACGTATCCAGCAGCCAGTTTGTGGGAAACCTCGTGCAGGAGAGTCCGGCCGAACAGGAACGCGTTTCGGAGCAGATTCTAGAGTACGAGCTACTGCTTGTCCAGCAACTGAATTTCCACCTGGTGGTCCACAACCCTTACAGACCCCTGGAAGGACTGCTCATTGACCTCAAGGTGGGCCAATTTTTAGATGCAAACCTCCTTAAAATATGTTAAAGAAAATACAGTGTAAAGAATTACACAGCATTTTCCTTAACTCATTCACTACCATTCACACATTTATTTGGGAATTGAAAATATGATGTAGCGCACCATTCCTGAATTTGTTTTTATTGTTTGGGTGCTGATAAAGTGCTGGCCATGGCCTCTGGCACTGTTTTTCATTTCCACAAGGGGGAAGCATTCCCCATTTTTTCCATGTTAGCGCTTTGTTTCAGCTTCAGCTGTTAAAGCCCTGTAAAAACCAATATGTATGTATTGCATTGTATTTTGGACAGCCGCCCTCATTTCAAGCTCATATAACTCCAGACCCATATAATTTAGGAATTAACTCATTTTTTTTCTGATGAAAGAAGAGAGTCGAATGCGTCTTACGCTGCATTGAATGTTTATGTAGTCCTAAAACTCAAGATTCTGTGGGTCCTGGAATTCAAGTGACAATGACAAACCCCTTGGCACTGCAGTGGACACATTTTTGCACGTGTGGCAATGAATGAGTTAAAGGGGACAGCACATCATCTGTACTTCTTTGAAGGTGTCAGACGTTTTGCTCCTCATCCGAAAAGCTTCGTCAGCGAACTAAAGTTGTGCTGGTAGCTCTGGCCCTATATCCCTAATGGAAAGAGATGGTGTGACAGACCTCTGCTTTGATAGGTTCCTGCTCTAAGGTTGGGTGGAGCAGAGGAAGCTAATATGATAACTTCTGTTGTTCCGTCTGATTATGTTCTATGACTGGCTCTGATTTCCCCCATTCGCTCTGGTATCACCTCATCAGCATGACTAAGCCTATGTGGTAACGATCTAAGACGTCTGTTGTAAGCGCCATGGTGGTTTTAGGTTTAATTTGGATCGTGTCGGCGGATACACAAAATAAATTAGGATTTTCTGCCATCTTGTGAAAAATCGGACACGTAGTCGGGAAGCATTACTGTAGTGCTGTGTATGACTAACTGTAACTGGAGGGTATATTGTCATTGGTTGCCATGACAACAAAAAGATAATTTATTTGGTCTTATTCTGTAAAAGTGTTTAACATTTCAATGCAAATCTTTATTTGTGTGTTTTTCTATTGGGATGGAAATACAGACAAATAAAG